>NC_056735.1:876139098-876186598 GCF_019279795.1 Protopterus annectens | reverse complement strand
AAGGTTAGGTTTTGGTCCAAGAGGTACTGTAGTAGTCATAAATGAAAACATCCTACTAGTAATTTTGATAGTGGAGGAAGTATGCCAACTGGCCTAAAGACACTAAGATTGTTAGATATGCCACCATTATGTAGAGGTAATATGCACGTTTGTTTTCAGATTCTGAAAACTTGGGATTATGGACCTGTTGATGAGTATGGAGAATGGAATGGCTAGGGCATCTGAGGATAGTTCAAAAAATTCAGCTGAAAGATTGTCAGCTACTAAAGTAGTCTGTTAAGCTTAAAAAGGATTTTTTTGATGTTGTGGTTGACAGGTTGTCATAAGAAAGCAGAAGTGTCCTTAGAAATGGAGTGAAATGGAGTATTGGTAATACTGTGGTTGTTTTGAAGGAGGAAAGCAGTTAAGTTGATGAAGTGATAGCTAAAAGAGAAGGCTATGTTTTAGTCAGACTCATTGGGCACAGGGTTGGGCTGAGATGATTTGCCGGGGTTTAGGAGATAGTTAACTGATGCCCAGAAAATCTTTGGGTTTGTGTTTGGTCAACTTATAAGAGAGAATAGAAGTATTTTCAATCTTTTTAAACTAAGGTTTTTCTTGATTTCAGACTTCTTTAGTACTGAAAGCCCTAAGGTGTCTGGTTCTCATACCACTGCTGCCAGGCTCTACCTCTTTTCCTCATTAGATGTTTTGTGCTTTGAGTTAACCAAGGTGCCGGACTGCTTTCGATGCATTTATTTTCTTAGGGAAATTTGTACTTTTAGAATATCAATGGAAAATTGTGTTAAATATTTATTTTGCTTTATCAAAGGTGAGATGTTTTTGCTGATGTGTGTTATTTGTCTGAAGGCATCTGTGAAAGAGCTGATGCTATAAAAAAGTTGTGGACTGTATTATAATGGGGATGGACCCGAAAATATAATTTGTGAGTTTTTGGCTTATATTAATGATTCAACATCCTTTTTAAAATTTACCCACACAGTGGGACTGGATGATTTTTTTTACCTAGATGTTAGGCTTATAAAGGATATCCCCTCAAAAAAATTTATATCAGAGATTTTTCAGAAGAAAATATATTCCAACAGTCTTTTACACTTTGATAGCTCTCATCCATATAAGCAAAAGAGAGTGGTAGTGAAGGGGCAGCTCGTAATGGCTGCCGGACAGACTCTTGTTTTAATGTTTTTTCTTAATGAATGTGAATTATTAAAGGAAATGTTTCTGAAAAGGGACTATCCAGTTGAATTGGTCAATGAATTAATGTTGGAAGTTGTTAATGAAAGTGAAAGAGGCTTTTTTAAGGCTATTCTATCTTATGATTGTAGGGTATCGGAACACATGAGTGGGTTCAGCGAGTTCGATGCCCCACATAATGAAGTAAGTATTGTATCTAACACAATTTTTGAGGCACAGAATAACATTGTTTCGAATAAATCTAGTTTTTGTTCAGCTTTTATTGCAACTTATAATTTGGCAAGTAAACAGATAGATATTCTTTTTAAAAAACTGTACCATTTTGTCATCCTGTAGTGAGATTAGACAATGTGTTGGGGAAAAAAAACATTATAGTTTATAGCAAAGGGCAATGCCTTAAAAACATCTTTGATAGTTGTGGCAACGGACACGCAAAGGGCTCTATGAAAAAGTGTGGCCTTTGTAATTACTGTGACTATATAATGGAAGGATTGTCCTTTAAAATAAATGGGGTAAGGGCCACTCTTAATAAAATCTGTTCCTGTTGCACAGATAAAGTTGTTTATTGTGCCTTCTGTAGTAAATGTCCCTGTTTTTATATCGGAAAGACAGAGAGAAGGTTGAAAAAACGTATTCATGAACATCTGAGGGACATTAGACTAAAGAAGGACACAAATTCCCTGGCAAGACACTGTAATGAATTACCAGGTCATACTTTTAAATTTACTGTGATTGAACCCTTGCAAGTTGATCCGTGGTGATCCATGGGCACAATACCTTGAAAGACATAAGACCCTATGGCAATTTAGGACTAATGCAACTCAGTGGCCAGGTCTAAATTAATATTTTTCAATTACTTGCTTTTTAAAATTAAAGGCACTAGATAGAAAATGAAATATGGGTATTTAAATGTATTTTATATATGTATTTTATATGTGTATTGGATTTATTTAGGTTAATCCGTGGTAGTATTTATTAATACGTTTATAGAGGTGTGTGTGTATATATATATATATATATATATATATATATATATATATATATATAAATAAATATGTATATATATATATATATATATATATATATATATATATATATATATATATATATATATATATATATATATATAAATAAATATGTATATATATATATATATATATATATATATATAAATAAATATGTATAGATATATATATATATATATATATACGTATATATATTTATACGCCTAGATGACAGTGTTTGTATTTGATGAATTTCGTTTTTTTAGGTATTTATGTATGCACATTTTTATATGTGTTTTAAAAAAAGTTTTCTTAAAATTTTTTTATGAGCATAATTTATATATATGGATGCTATATTACTTCAGGACATGAATGGGTGCTACATTAATTCAGTATGTTTTTTGATTCATTTTACTTGCTGTTTTAAAATAATTTAATTGTGAAAGATTTTAGTTGTATGTGTCCTCATACTTCATCAATAATTTATGAGTTCTATTTTTTGATTGGTTTAACTTTGGGGGGGGTGCTATTTATATTGATTGTTCATGGACTGTTTTTTATCTTGATAAAGTCTCTGAATGCGGAAATTAAAGCACTTGATGGTTTATTGATTTATGTTATATTTATACAGTATTAAAGTTAAAATTATTTAAATTTATTGCACTTTGGCTCGTTTTCCTGGTCGCTGACTTTTTTGTTTTAGTTTGTTGGACCTTTACCTTGTATATCCTACAAGACTAAACAAACTGTGATATATGTACATGTGTACAGCATACAGACACTGTTCTTTTACCATGTTGTAAGGAGTAATACTGTCTTCAAAATGAGATATTACTTGGGGCATTGACATGCTCCCTTGCAAAGTTATTTACCAAAATATAAAGAAAATCATAACTTCCATAACCTAGGTGCTAAACAAACTTTGATATCTGTACATGTGTAGAGCATACAGACAGTTCTTTTACCATGTTGTAACTATTAATACTGTCTTCAAACTGAGGTATTACTTAGCAGATTGACATGCTCCCTTACAAAGTTATTTACCAAAATATGAGAAAAAAATCATAATTTTCATAACTTCAATCCTAAAATCTCTGATATCTGTACATGTGTACAGCATACAGACACAGTTATTTTATCATGTTGTAAGGACTAACACTGTCTTCAAAATGAGGTATCACTTGGCACATTTACATGTGCCCTAGCAAAGTTATTTACCAAAATATGATAAAAATATAATTTCCAGAACGAGTCCTAAACAAACTGACATATCTGGGCGTGTAAAGCATACAGACATAGTTGTTTTACCATGTTGTCCATACTGATACTGTCTTCAAAATGAGGCATTACTTACCACAATAACTTGCTCCTTAGCAAAGTTAGTTACCAAACTATGAAAACATATTTTAACTTTCATAACCTAAGTCATAAACTGTGATATCTGTACATGGGTATAGCATACATATAGTTATTTTACCATCTTAAAATGAGGTTTTACTCAGCATGTTGACAAGTTCCTCATCAGACTTATACAACAAAATATGACAATTATCAGTAGCACTTGAGGGCATCTGCAGTGTCGCGTACCTGTGTTGTGTGATAATGACTTTTAGTAATGTGAACAGTGGCAGCTGCTGATGGTTTTACCTGACAAGTGATAATGACTCAGTGTTGTACTGTAACTGTACATATAAATTAATAATGTGATAATGACTTGCATTGCATTACTGTAAGGTTCTGCATGCTCATACAAAGATTATAATTGCTGCACATAACCTTTTGAGCAAACATTCATTACATTCCTGGTGCAGGTGTAATGTAAGACAGAGTCATTACCATCTGTCAGAAAAATACCAGAGTAAGTCGGTAAAAGTTGTACATTACTTATATACTACTGAGCCCTTCCTCTCACCTAAATTTTACACAAGACTGACAAAGGAAGAAATATTGTCCAAAATATATGGTTGCTCCATGTCAGAGTTAGTCTACAAGTAATAACATTTATCTCACTGAGCCATTAAATTATTAAAATCAGACACACAAAGTCACAAATATCTAAATTATCTGGTTGATCCATGTAAGAATTAGTGCAAAAGTAATAACCTTTATCTCACTAAACCATCCCTCTGATTAGAATCAGATTAGAATCAGACACGTAAGTGAGAAAGGCAAAAAATATTGTCTAAAATATCTGGTTGAGCAATGCCACAGCTGGTGTAAAATCAATAATAACATATCTCACTAAGCCCATTGCTCTCACCCAAACATTTTTGGCATATCATAGGTAACTTATCCAGATGACACTTTCAGATTAGTAGCCTATTGCCAGCTATGGCCCTGACAATGCCTTTCTTTATAAGCTGTACAATATAAAAGGATTTTCTTACAACAATGGCACATGTTGGGTCAAAATTAGAGCACTGTCCGCATAAGTTCCAAACCCTGAAAAACTGGGTCAACTCTTAGCGGCATATTATCAATGTGGTATTTCCCTGGGGTGGATGACTTCCCAAAGGATACGATAATCCTTTTTTTTTGGCATTTTTTCAGTCCATGATTTTTGCGCAATTTATTTGGGAGAAACCTTCTTGCAAAATGGCCAAGTCATTTGGAGATTCAGTGAATGCTCCTAGCTTGCAGTCATGTGGAAACTTAGGCAGAGCCCTTTTCTACTGGCTTTTACTTCAGAAAAGTGGATGCCAAACAGGACAAGTCACAGCACAGAACCCTGGGGGACAACACTGGTGACTGGTCTCTTTGTGGAGGTAACTTGTCCTTTTTGATTTCTTGATTCCTATGTATGTGCCAGTTGGCAATCCAGCAGGTGACATAGACTAGTTCCAGTTTATTTATTTATGTCTGAGTGGAGAATTTTATTTTTTTTATTTTACATTTGTTTACCGGGAAAGTCCGACTGGAACTAGGTCCATTTACAGCGGAGGCCCGGGGAGAAAAGCTCCACAACAACAGTTTTATACAGTGTTATATAAACAATCAGAAAAATTCAAAAAAAAAAAAAATTACATACAATAGATCTTTCCAGGCAGGTTTACATTACACAAAGAGGACCCTGGATATTGGTATTTGGGAAGGAAAAGAAAAATAGTTTCATACAGTGTTATATGTACAATCAAGAAATATTTCATACAAAGATCTTTCCAGGTGGTTTACATTTGTCAAGAGAGGACCTTGGATGTTGGTTGTTTGCGAGGGAAAAGAAAACAATAGATATACTCATTGCCTGATGCAATCAAAGTGACATCACAGAAGGCAATATAGTAGGAAAAAGTAGCTGAAAGTAGTTCTGTTCTAGGAGTTTTTGAAGTACTGAGTATTAGGCATAGTGAGCAGTGATAGAAAGGAGAAAGAAGAAATGAAGGGGATTAGGAAAGCATTTATGTAATGCAAGGACAGAGCCATGACTGCAGGAGGTGTGGCTTGAGTAATTTTTTGAACAGGGAGATAGATGTTGCTGAGGATATATTTTGGGGGAGCTTATTCCATTCCTTAGCGATGGTATGAGAGAAGAGGGCTTTCCCTGCAGTGTTGTTGGCTTTAGATATGCAGAGCAGGGTCTTGTTTGATTAGCGTAGAGGATGGTTTGCTGAGTACTGGTTTAGTAGTTGGTTTAGGGCTGGCGTTTTGTTGGGATGCTTTAGTATGTTGAAGGTGAGCACTAGCTGGTGGTACCTAATTAGCTGAGGGAGCTCTAACCATTGTAGGTGTTTTAAGGCAAGACAGTGATGACTTCTAAAAGTGGAGTCATTGGCAAATTTTGCAATCTTATTGTAGCATGATTCTAGTTTTTCAAGGTCTGTTTTCCTGATGTGAATTAGGATTGGTGATGCATATAGTAGGGTAGACAAGAGGTGGGTTTGGGCTAGGGTGATTCGTGCTTGGTCTGATAGGAACTGTTTGTGTTTGTATAAAGTTCCTAATTTTTTATGAACCTTTTTAATGGTTTGAGAGATGTGGACATTGAAGTTAAAATCCTGATCTATTTCAACACCGAGTAGTTTGGTATGTGGGGAGGGAGAGATTAATGTGCCATTGTTGGAGGTGATGGTGAAAGGAAGAGGTGTGGTTTTGTATTTGTTGGGGGTGAACAGAAGTAGTTTGGTCTTTTTGGGGTTTAGAATAAGGTGGATATCAGTAATCCATTTTTCTACAGAGTAGAAGGATTCTTGGGAAAGTTTCTGAAGAGTGGTTATGGTTGGGGCTGAGCAGATTAGGGTTCAGTCATCTGCGTACTGTATAAGTGATGCATGCAGGGTGGAGGTATGTAGTTTGTTGGTGAAAATGGTAAATAGTAAAGGACCTAGTATTGACCCTTGTGGAACGCCTACAGTAGTTGGTAGTAGTGGTGATAGTATGCCTTGCCATTTTACTGACTGTTTTCTATCAGAGAGATAGTTTTTGAACCAGGAAGTAGCAGAGGGGGCAAAGGAGATGGCGGTTAGAGTGTCTATAAGTAGGTTATGTGAGACCATGTCAAATGTCTTAGATAGCTCTAAGAAAATGGCTGATACAAAGTTGTTGTTGTTTCTAAGTTGGTTAACCTGGTTAGTAAAGGAGAGAAGAGCACTAGTTGTACTATGGTTTGGGGGGAATCCATGCTGTGTGAGGGAGAGGAGATTATGTGAGGTTAAGAAGTGCATCACCTGGGTGTGAATGCATCTCTCCAGGAGCTTGGAAAGGGGGGATAGGATAGCAATGGGGTGGTAGTTTGATAGTTCATAGGAGTTACCTCCTTAGGGGTATTATATATGACACTTTCCATAGCTGGGGGATTTAGGCTTCCTGTATGGAGCGGTTTATAAGAAGTGAGATGGGGTAGGCTAGGGACTGTGCAGCTAATTTTAGAAAAGTAGTGGGTAGGCCATCTGCTGCGAGAGTGGTGGGTTTTAGTTTTGAGAGTAATTTTTTTACTGTGGAGGTAGGTATGGGTGAGAGGGTAAAACGGGGTATATTATTGTGATCTATAGTTGGGGTGAGTATAGGTTTATTGTTGGATAGCTGGGTAGATAAGGATAGAATAGAGTCTGTGAAGTGATGGTTAAACTGGGAAGCTATGCTATCATTATCATTGTTGGTGTTGGGAGCTGGGGTTGTAGTTTGGCCAGGTTTTAGAAGGGTATTTAAAGCCTGCCAGAACTTTTTGGGGTTTTTGGAATGTTTGTTTTGGATCCCTAGGAAGTAGTTTTGTTTGTCCATTTTTATTTGTTTTTTGGCCTGGTTTCTAAGTTGTTGATATATTTGTTTTTCTTGGTTGGTGTTATTTTTTTTCCAGTGCTTCCATGCATTATCTCTGGCTTTTAGTAGAACTTTTGTTGTCCTATTTAGCCAAGGTGCATAGTTAACCTTAGTTCTATGTTTCTTGATGGGAGCTAGTATGTTTAGCACTTTCATAAAAGTATTATTGAAATATTCAACTGTCTGGTCTAATGGTAGGGTTTGTAGTGGGTGCCAGTTACTTTGTTGTAGCATACTGTTAAGGATTTGTGGATTTACCTTGTGCTCATTTCTGGTCTCTTTATATAGTATAGGTTTGGGTATGTTTACTTGTCTACGAAGGAGGAAAGTGGGGTAGTGGTCACTCAGTATATCAGGTAGGCAGCCCACATGATAATTTTCTTTGGGGAGGCTAACTAAAGTCCAATCAAGAATGGAGAGTTTATTGGATCTTTTGTCAACTCTGGTGGGTTCTTGGATTAATTGCGAGAATCCAAATAAGTTGATATGGTTTGCAGGATTGTTGGCATTGCAAGGTAGAAAGGCTAGGTTTAGGTCTCCTAGCAGGATGGTTTCTTGGGGCAGGTTGATTGTAGCCCACTGTAACATATCCTCTGTTATAGGTGAGTTATTTCCTGGAGGAACATAACTGCAGAGGATGTTGATAGCAGGATGGTTTCTTGGGGTAGGTTGATTGCGGCCCATTGCAACATATCCTCTGTTATAGGTGAGTTATTTCCTGGAGGAACATAACTGCAGAGGATGTTGATAGCAGGATGGTTTCGTGGGGCAGGTTGATTGTAGCCCCTTGCAACATATCCTCTATTATAGGTGAGTTATTTCCTGGAGGAACATAACTGCAGAAGATGTTGATAGCAGGATGGTTTCGTGGGGCAGGTTGATTGTAACCCACTGCAACATATCCTCTGTTATAGGTGAGTTATTTCCTGGTGGAACATAACTGCAGAGGATGTTGATAGCAGGATGGTTTCTTGGGGCAGGTTGATTGTAGCCCACTGTAACATATCCTCTATTATAGGTGAGTTATTTCCTGGAGGAATATAACTACAGAGGATGTTGATAGCAGGATGGTTTCTTGGGGTAGGTTGATTGCGGCCCATTGTTGTATCTCCTCTATTACAGGTGAGTTATTTCCTGGAGGAACATAACTGCAGAGGATGTTGATTCTCTTTTTGTTTTTGAGGGAGATAATGGAGCCTAATGTTTCGGAGTTGCCAAAAATGGGAAGTGGGGTTTTAAGGGGTTGAAGGTTAAGTGTGATTTTAAATAAGATTGCAACTCCACCACCCTTTTTGGTATTTCTATCTAGCCTTAGAATGTTATAGCCGGGGGGGGGAGAATTTCTTCATCTTGGGTGGTGGGTTTTAGCCAGGTTTCAGTTATGGTTAGTATATCTGGTGAGCAGTGGGCTATGAATGCATGTAAGTCTTGTAGTTTGTTGGATATACTTCTTGAGTTTAGGTTAATAATAATTAGGTCTGTTTCCTGTTTGTGGAAGAGAATTTCATAGCTTGGACCTGGGTTTGGGTGTATGTCTCCAGAGATTAGTAGCCATCTTTTAAGGAATAATTTGAGTTTGATGACATGAGCTAGGTCTGTATGATGTGTAGGTGTTGTTATTCTATGGGGAGATAATGTGGTGTGTGATTTGTTTATATAATATAATGAGCTACTATTAAATAGTGTGGGGCAGATTGTAATGTTTGTATGTGTATGTATGTGTGTGTAGGTATGTGTTATGTGGAAGGTAGTATTTAATGGTATGATAGCATGTATGGATGTGGTGTAGGCTAGAGTAGTGAGAGTTAGTAGTAGTAGTGGTAGTGGTAGTATGCCTTGCATGATTTGTCAGGGATTATTAGAAGAGATGGATGTATGTAGTGGGGTGTGGTAAGAGAGTGGGAGTGGATAAGGCAATTGAGGGAAGGTGATAGGTTGTAGAATTAGGGGTGTGACTATTAGTAGTATAAAGTTGTGACCACTGGGGGCGTGTGGATATTGGGGGCAGGGTAGGGGAGCGGAGTGAGCCCAACAGGCGAACAGAGCGGGAAGAGCTGAGAGGAGTGAGAGTCCCAAGAGAAACTATCAGTGAGTTGACCCTTTGGAATTGTAAGGTTCAACAGCTATATGCTAGGTAAGTGAGAATCTCTGGGTGGGGTAATACACAGCAGTCTGATGTCAGAATGATGTCAAAAGCTTTGGCCAGGCCGAGGTATGTGGTTTGTACCACCTTGCCCACATCCTTTTTTTGATGATGTTTCCAAAAATCCACTAGGCTGAGTAAGAATGGCCTGCCCTTGATGAATCCAAACTGTGACAGATTCAGTGTTTGGAGGATCCCTGTGACTTGATTGATAAGTTCCATAATAAGTCTTTCCATATGAGGCTGGTCAGACTTATGGGTCTGTATTTGCCTGCATCTGTGGAAGGTCCTCCATTATTACAACTTAAGGTCCTAATATATAAAACACAACTGCAGAATGTGCGTTTGTGTGTAAGAAAACATTCTTGTCTCTAACACTAATAGCACTACTAGGAACTGCTTACTATACCAAATGAAACACATCCTACAGGTACGGCTAACATCCCCTTTACATCATTGACATTTTCCATAGTGTGATCATCATAACATCATATTCAGTTGAGCATTCCAAACAGGGCTGTCTCAATAAAACACAATGTATATAAAAAAAAAAAAAACCTCGTCTTCAAGAGCCATATCTTCTTTTATCTTCCAAAACTGTCACCCTGAAGAAGCATAAAATTGCAAAGCATTTGTGGTAGCCAGGAGCTTCAAAACATCTGGTTTAAAACACAGTTTAAGTAGTACAATTACATCCCACACCGAACTAAAACTCAAATCCAACAAATGTTATGCCAAGCTTTGGTTATAAATCTTGAGAAACAATCAGCAGCATAACACAAAAATAGTGTGTCTAATTCCAGAACAGCCCAAATAAACACATGCCTCTCAACTTCTTTCTTTCAAGAATACTGCCAAAATTTGCACCTTATCACAAACAGACTGAGACAGACATACCAGTGCGTTATGAAGTTATACCTTAGCAATTAATAACTGTGCGTTGACTCACTTGGATCATTAACATAGGCAGACTGTCATTGCACTGGCACTTTACGGTATTACTGTGATGCCTCATCTTAAAAAACAGAGTTTCAAGGTGGAGGTCCTCACATTTCTGGCTTTAATGTTTTGGGTGTCGTAGCATCTAATACTGGAGAGGTGAGTTAGGCAGTAGAGATACGATGGGCATGTTTGAATACTTGCCTGCATTTATTACATGGATCTCAGTATAGACAAATCGCATGGTAAATTTGTGTCATCGGATACTTCTTATGACTGGTATGGTTGAAAGGTTAATTATTAAAACGGCAAACAGTTTAATAGTATTTTATGAATGATGAAGCAAGCTATTGTTGATCTATGGTGTGGATCACGACAGTGTTGACCTATAGTATAGATACAATTATGCAGCACTGAGAATGACATAACGTTAAAACAGAACCAGTAATGGATTACTACCATTCTTATAGCTATAGATATTTATTTTAAAAAGATCACTTTAGGATCATAAGAGGTTACTAAGCTAATGGCCCTGGGGCCCTCACAAGCCTAGCCAAGAATTTAACCCCAAAAAGAAACCTCAGTCAGCATCTGTCGCCCCTGTCAATGAGGGGCACAGGTGAAACCCCTGGGACAAATTTGTGGTTTCCCATCCACTTATCAAGGTTGTGCTTGAATAGAGATGACAGACATTCATGCTTTACTACTGGTATCAAACCAGTCAGCTTGGAAAGTGTTAAATGATAACTCTCACATTAGTATGGACAATACTGTGGGAATGCATCCCCCTCATGTTGTGTAAGGTGATGGCTTGAAATAACCTTCTTTCTGCACAAAACGTAACCAAACCTTAATCAGCACTAGCTTTTCTAATCATTTATTTATTCCCAAAGAACCCAGTTTACTCAGTTTAGGCATCTTGGAGTACTCCCTAATACAATGCAAACTATATTTGGACTACCCGGGTACTTCTAATTTTGAAAAACAGCTTCCTCAGCCTCAAGTCACTTACAAATTGGCCATCATTCACTGCCGTCATACATTATCCCAGGTTTCAGAACTATACAACATGAGCTTCATACAACCACTAATCAGCCACCATGCTTTCACACTCTTGTACTAACGAACACCACTGTCTTCTACACATAAACGTTACTTGTTATCCCAAAGCATGTAAGCCCCCAGTTACCAAAAAACACACTAAAAAAGGAGGAGGAAATCAACTAGTAACTAAAGACTGCTCAGCACTCTTGGCAAATTCCCTGCTATAAAAAGTGCACTCTTTAAGACACAAACCTGAAAATAAGTTCCATTTAATCTCAAAAAAAGAGGCCCACGTAGATTGACATACCACCTCAGATAAAATAAAACAGTATTACCACCACCACCTCCTATCAAAACAATTAGCATTACTCAGTATTTAAGACTACCTGTGTAAGTATAACATGCTTCAAAAATAACATACTTGTGGGGTGGGGCAGACTATTTTTGACACTGGGCTTTCACAAACTAAGTACAGACTCTTTGATCGCAACTCGCAAGTTGCTAAGGATTAAATCAACTGTTTACACTTATAAACTCTGCAGATCTGGGGCAGTCATCTCATGCATACAACATGATGTTAAGTCACCAGTTTTACCACTTCACATTCTAAAAAAATATCAGTCCAATGAATAGGCATTTTGGTTGTTTCAAGCCTAACAAGTACAACATCCTGATGGAGCTTGCCACTACATTTCAATAGTCCAATCCCCTAAAATAAACACCATAGCTGGGCTCTTCAATAGTAATCCAGACTACAAATCACTCTTGTATAAGTAAAAGGCAAGTCTTCTCCTTTTAAAAATCTGGTGAGTTCAAGTTGTGCATTACTATTTACAACATGCCTAATACTGACAGCAAAGAAGATATCTCTATGTACAAACAGCATCTGGTCTGTTCAAGTCAGTTCCTAGTGGGGGTAGGTGAAATTGCAATCACTCTTATAAAAATGTGTCACTTTGAAATAAATATAAATAAGAAATGCAAATGCACTGCTGTAACCTAAACTTGAATGCAAAGACAGCTGGGGGAACAGTTTCCGACCCCCTTAAATTGACAACCTTTAATACATGTAATATCAAAACACACACTCTTCTAAAAATACGGAAGATGCCTTGCAAATACTTACAGTCTCCTAAACAGTTAACCACCCTTTCACAGAAGACAGGTTCAGTCACATTCTGCTGTACAATATAAAGCAAATAATAATTTGCCAAAATTTTGCACATTACTAAAGGGAGAAAAACTACTGTTCAAGTGTTAAAAATATGACAAGTAAAGTGGGACTCCTGCAATCAAACAACTCGCCAGGCCTACGTTCCTCCCCATCCAAGCTATAACAGTACCGTGCCCCAACATCAAATACTCCTGTCACTGACAAAGAGCTCCCCATATAACCATTCAATCCTGGGCAAGTGTGCACTACGATCGGACTGCAGACATCTGCCCCTACTTCACACATGAAATTATAGCTTGCAACTTAACTTACCTAAGAACAAATCAGAGCCACACTTTCCCTGCCCAGAATACATCAGGTACACCAGATCTCACAGCATGCTCTACCAGCAGTACCACACACCGAATACTATTGGCAATCGGGCTTTATAGTATGATTACACTTAGTGAAAATGAATAAGGATTTATTTGTCATGCTTATAGCATTGGCTTTCTATTTGAGTGTTCCATGAACACATGCTGTAACTTTAAATTTTGGACCATGTGATTTCATATTTCAATCCTACTGGTCACACAGCAAAGAAGGAAGAAATATGACGAAGGTTTGATATAATGCACGGGGAACTAGCGATTACTAAGTAAGGAATATTTCTAGAAGCGTTTCATGCTGATGTTTCTTTAATGTATGTTTTTGAAATTGCTTTCAGTTTGAGTTGTTTTTAGATAAGTGATTTAAAAAAAAAAAACGTTTTATAGCCTTAAACAAACACGAACTGTAAAAATAACTGCTGCTACGGGATCACTCACTGTCACTCCTCACTCAAACAACCTGCCCTCTTTGTATAGAAGATTTTCTCAAAAATATCAAATATAACCATATGGCAACTCCACGCTGAAAAATAAGTTGAGAAGGTAACTGACAAAGTTTAGGTAATTTTCAACTTATTTTTTAACAGTGGAGCTAAAATACAAGTATAAAGATATTTGCACTTGTGGAAGACACTCGGGTGTAACACTATACAATTCCTAGTGCCTCAGTGAGCGCTTGGCTGTAACTCCAGAGGCGCCATGTGACGGTACTCGGGGTTAATGAGTTAAAGTGGGTTGTGGTTTCAATATGCTGTGTAAAGTTGTACAGGTTCAGTGCTAAATAAACGGTTAATAGCTGCCCATTAAATGTTGACATCCCCCAGTATGACATGTTCTAGTTTGATGTTTGCTGATACCCAGGACAGGATGTCTTCCGGTGTGGTAGGATTATTTTGGGGAGGGTTATACACATATGTCTACTGGATAAATAGATTTTGTTTGGTTTAGATGAAGTGCAGCAATCAGTATTTCAGAATTGTTAAATCTGAGAATTTCATAGGGCTACTGAATGTTTAGGATGTCTAGATGATAGCCATCCCTCTCCCTGTTTTAATTGTGAGATTCATCTAAAGTGCGTTATAAACTTGTGAAGTAATTTAACCATCTTTAATGCTTGGTTTTAGCCAAGTTTCAGTTGAGGGCAAGAATGTTTGCAGCATGTTGGGACATATAAGAATGAAGTTCAGTTATATTGTTGCAAACAGTTTGAATACTTAGGTGAAAGAGTTTTAAGCAGGAGTTCTTTGAGGAATGAGGCATTACAGTATACTTAGAAGGACCTTAGTTGTAGGTGTAAGATTTGGGACAAGGGAAACTGCCAGGACTTGGATGAATGTCCCCAGACCTTAAAGTTTAGAGAGTAGCATGGCTAGGCACAGGTGAGGAGGCTTATATTTGCTATAGGTGGGTGGTAGACATGGATGCTGTCACCCTGGATTGAGAAAGGGATAATTGTTTTAAGGAAGTGTATTAGGGAGGTGGAAAACAATTCAGAAGAAATGTACTATGTTTCTAATCACTGTCTGCAGAGCAGCATCTTAGCAGGGGATAGAATCACTGCAATGAGAAGTGCATCACTACTGCATTATATGCAGCTACTGTCGCATAGGTTATCCCATTAGGACCAGTCAGCACTTGGATGGTGCAGCTTCAAGACTAAAGTATGATTGTAGGGGAGGTGTTTACATATGCACCCTTTGCATGCAAAATGTTAACACAATGGGAAAAGTTATATGGTCTTGACCGACTTTGGTACACAGATATACCACATGCCAGCCCTGCTCCACTGCAAATTAATGATTATGATTAGCTCCCAAAGTGTGTAGTAATGATGTATACTATTCCCAAAGAGTAGGAAAGAGGCAGGTAAACTTAAATGTTCAAAGATCTGTTGTTTTAGGAGTATCTTGCTTAACTATGCTATCTAGTTTTGGAAGGGTAATTGTAAAAATAAAGCATAACAATAGGGTAAAATACCTAACAGTACTTTTGCCTCTGTGAGGTGAGTAATTACATGATAATCTGTAGCATGGTCATGCTAAATACCTACCTCCAGAAACGGTTTTCAACATGTAGTATTGTTGAAGGTGTGGAAGGTAGTCCATATAATATTTTCCGGGCTACCTTGTGCTGATTCCTGATCTAGAATATGCTGCTGAGGTAGCTGTTGCTGTAGTGCAGTGTGCTCTAACATCTTGTTAGGTTTACTGTGCTTATTATATCAATATGGAACACACTGCGAAAAACACTTTGGCAAAGATTATTTAATTACAGGCAAGCCTTCTCTTCTTTCACTTTCTTGGAGAAAAACAAAGACTAAAGACTAACCTGTTTTCCTAAAGGAGCATGTTTTCCTCTTATAGTTTCAGTATCAGTCAGTGGACATCTGATGTATACAAAATGTTCTTAATTTGTATTAGTTTTGCTAGAAGATTAGAAGTGGAACAAGGTGCTTGCGAGATACAGCATGGGCATGAAAGAGGGATTAGGTACAATAGCACCTATTCATTATCAAAGACAACATAAGGTGGCTTACACATGAGAGCTTGCATCACTGACATCCTGTTTCCTAAAGTTAAAGTGACTAGGAAGAGTCGTATCAGGAAACGTATTTAAAATGTACTGAATCTACAAGTTCAAAAGCAGATAAAATTAGCTTTCAAAACATGAAGTAGAAATCGTAGGGTAGGTAGATTTGTCTTCTTGGTGGTCTTAAAAGTAAAATGCCCTACAGAAAGGTTTTAATGGACTGATTTGCTGAAACTTGAGGATGAAGAATACAAGCAGACATCGAGGAACAATAACTTGGTAAGTTACCAGATTTTCTTCCTCTTTTACTCCCTTTTCTCACTGTTTCTTGTTCTCTTTCGGTCTCTGTGGTGTGCAGCTTTTTGTACTTAAACTCCTTTCTATATTGCTTCTATAAAACTCTCAATTGCTCCTCAGTCAAATAAGATGAAAATTTTCAAAAGTTACAGTCTAGTTGCCTTATTACTACTTTTGACAAATAAAAGACTTGAGGTTATGCTCAATAGATCCTAAACAAAAAATGCATTTGTGATAATATTTAGACACAGTTTCTCCACCCAAGGCACACAGTTTAAGGGAAGAATACCTATCCTTACTTCAACAGAAATATAGATAACAATTGGTTTCATTTCCTTTGAGTTTGTCATCAAAAACATAGTTAATGTATTTATGTAAGATCAAACACTGCAGTAGAAAATCTCTGACATGACTGTGAAGGCCAGCAGGACTCAGACTCTAAGAAGAACTGATGCAAGAGCAGGATTTGTGTAAGAGTCTCACAGTACCAGCAACAGAACCGTCACAGGCATGAATGCAACAGGAGTACTTGCAGAAGAAATGGATAGCATGGAAATCCAACAAGACCAATGGGAAACAGAAGGAAGGTAAACCTACATGTGATGATTTACTGTTACAGTGACCCTCCAAGAAGTACATATGGGGCCAGATTCATTAACACCTACACTAAGTGTACAAGAAGTGAAAACGATTGGTATTCAAGAATATCCCTACCACATATTTTGTGCTTTCTAGTCAATCAGAAAGATTATACTAAGTGCACATGTAGTTTACTCCTTGTAACATTTATGACTCCCCTTCAATATTTAAATCTGCAAGAAAATCAGTATGAAAACAAAAATTATGAGGAAGAAGGTGTGAGATATGCTTGCACTGTCTGTTCACTCAGAACAATGTACACGGTGAAGGCATTAATGAATCCCAGGGATCATTTATCTACTGATGTAAATAGATATATAGATGAAAGCTTCATTGGCACCTGAACATACTTTACACAAATTTTAATAACAATTATTTTTTGATTATTCTAGATGCATTAAATAAAAAATACTAAATCAACACTGGAGCCCCCCACCCCCAAAAAAAAAAAAAAAAAAACTTGGCCTCACCTTCCTTACTTGGTCGAAAATAACTTCTGACAGGAAAACAGTTTGCAAGTAAACTTGTTCCATCATCTAGCTTGTAAATACCAGTAGTAGCCATTTCTGCAGGGGAAAAGAATTAAGAAATAAAAATAGTAATGAATATATACCTTTGCTAAAATGCATATTTCATAAACAAAATAATGTAAATGTAAAAAGAATTGTACAAGTGCTAAGCACTCAAAGCATATAATGTCAAACATGCAGTTTGTCTGTTCTACTCAGTCTGATTTTTACATGTAATAGTTACAGTATCTTTATTTTTTCTTGCTAGCACTTTTTCTCTCACTGTTTGCCTGAATCTATTAATAGAGTAAGCATTCATAATATCATCAACATTATCATGACTGCCATCATATCATACTCCTACCTTTATTACAGCACAGTTTGACATTATACGTAACAGTTAGCAATGCCACTGATCTTATGTTTTAGAAAGATACATACCTTCTGGGTAGTGAATTAGGCACACTGACACGTCAAATTAGCCATAAAGCCTTATACCTCTCATCCCAGCAATGAGATTTTTAGCTATTCCCTTCAAAAATCCATGTGAATCGAATTCATTCATGGCCCCATTAAATAATCTCATTGTGTATAATGCTAGCTGTTTAGATTTTTAGTCAGATTCATATGAATTTCAAGGCAAATGAGTCTTAAGGCCTTATGCCTTGCCCATACACATCTGCAGGCTGTGCCTGGTTTCTACAGGAGGGCTACGTCAATCAATCACAGTGTAAATCTATGGATACCCATCCAGTCATTCAGGTTTCATATAAAAGATGGTAGTGTGTCACAGTACTTAACATGGAGGAGCAGTATGTTCTAGAGTCTCTCTCTCTCCATCACTTTTTATTTATTTGCTGGTGAAGACAGAGGTACCTGGTTCTAGTATTTATAGAACTATAAGACTTGCAGAGATACAAAAGATCCAGGACAATTTGGTCTCTAATGGAGTGGAAAGGAAGGCAGAGATCTCCCCTGAAAAGTCTGTAAAATACTCAATAAATGGACAATGCTCCCAACCAGGGGGTTAGGAGGGTGGCCTAATGGTTATAAACACAAGGTGCAGGGTTTGAGTCTTACAAGGGATAATTGGCTAGGCTTAAAATGGCTCGCAAGGGCAGTTAGCCTAGTAGTAATCTATGAACCTATGAAGCCTCTCTTGGTAGATCAGGGTCTTTAAGCCAATGATCTTCTTCATTAGGACCCTCGTTGGTCTTTCTAGTTGTTTGATATTTCTAATGTAGTACATCCCACAGGGTGTGATATACCCAGGATTTATCTAAGCAATGCTGAATATAAGGTAACAATGACTTGTTTAGCTCTGGATAATATTTACTTTGCAATTAGATGCTCTAAGTAGAAGGTTTTTCTCACTACTGATCAAAAGAGAGAATTATCGATCCATGTTCCAAGGTCCCCAAGTACATTTTCATTTTGTAGGGAGGGGTTGTTTACAAATGTAATGATATTGCACTTCTGTTCATTTCAGTCCTTTTTCAGAACACCAACAATTTACAATCTCAAATTCTTCCTTAAGGGTTTGGTATCAGAGGGAAACTTGAAATCCTTGAATTCAAAGACATTTGCAGCAATGGCTTTTTGGATTTTGAAGGCAAACATAACAAGATTATTGTCCAACATAACTAGAGAAGGATATGGGGAATAGTAAATGAAGAAGTTATATTTGTAACAACCAGATCAGGAATATTATTTCCTCTACTGGATTGGTTAACTATGTGTGGTATTTCTGTAAGTCAAAGAACATTTGGGCTTACCTTACATTGCAGATACAGGTGCTGCAGTTCATTGAGTATATTTAAGACTCCTGTGATATCATCATAGGACACACAGAGTGTCCTGTAACAGGATGTAAGGTGATAGTTTGTCCTGTTTAGGGTGAACTTGAGTTCTATGACTCTCCCTGGAGGTGATATGGTCCTTGACAAATATGGAGATGCCACCAAAGTTGCCATCAGGTCTGAAGGCATGGTAGGCACAAAACATAGATACAATGAGAGTGCACTCTTTACATTTAAACAAAGTCTTAGCAACTACACATACACTGATGTATTCCAAATGCAGGAGATTCTCTAGATGTGATAATCTGTTGTTGAGACTTATTTCATTGTGAAGAGCCACCTTAATATGTTCCAGCCCTGGTTTTGATATGTTTGTTACATTGGAATGTTCATTAGCAACGATGTACTTAGAAATGCACCAAGGGGGCTGCAAAGGCCTTATCCAGTTTGCAGAAGCCTTTGAATGAGAGGTGCAGGCCATCCTTTGTGAAACAAGTTGGACTGTTTGAGCATCCCACAACTATGATGACACATACAAGATCACCTTGAAATGACACCAATTATTTAACCAATTGTTGAAGTCAATTATCTTTTCTTAGTAATTAGGCACCATTCCTGAAGGATGGATTCCACCCAGGACTAGGGTCTTGCCTGCATTTGTCACATCCATTTTCACCAAGAATATGCCACTCATACATTATCTTGTTACTTTCTTTAAACACCTCCCTAGCTGTTTAATTCTACAGCTTATTATTTTACTGATATATGGGTAAAATTTAGTCAAAGACCCTGTTAATGGTTTATATACACGCATACATTTCAGTCATATCACATCATTTTCTCCTTTCCTATAAAAGTAAATGTACACTGATGGTTGTTAGCCTTCTTTTGTATGTTTTTCCCCTAGAGATGTGATATACAGATAAGGTTTCAGTGTTCTATTCATAAACATTATACACAATTGCATAGGAGAGGTGCACAGTAAAACCCATTTACCATGAAAGAATTGTTCAACTGGAGAACATTTCAAAGCATATAATACAACTTAATCGATTTACAGAGGAAGCTTTGACAACATTGACATCAAGATATTAATCGTTGACCCCTTTGTTTGCTGTGAAGTAGAAATATGTACAACTGCATTCTTGGAGGAGTCCAAGTACACAACTGGCATGCAATTAGTGATCCACAGCCTAGACTGCAATTCACAAACAAGTTAATAGAATTGTACATTGTAGAGTATGGAGGGGAAGTTACAGGGTTGCAGCAAACAGTACACTAAAAATAAAGCAGCACAATACCCAAATTTCAAGTAATGCTGATGGGTTGATCACCATAACATAGTTGAGCAACAGTGTCATCATTCCCTGTAAGAAGCAGTGGTGGCTAGTGACCTGAATGCAAGGAGAGCTTTATAAGCAACTGAAGGAAAGAGGTTAATTGGAATGGGGTGGGGCTCTATTGCAGCAGGTGAATAACCATTATCAGTGCACAAACAATAGATAGGGTCAGTCGCTTTCATCCACAGACTACTTCAGTGAACATTCACTATGCCCACTTTATGGACTACATACATCTCAGATGTCTGTTGCAATCAGCAATGCCAACCTTAGGTGAAATGGACTACCAGACAAAGGAATCCATTGGGCCCACTTGTTGCACACTGATCCCCAGACACCTCTACAGTGCTCATCCCCTGTTCTCCCCCCATTCTGGCACCACACCATCCAGACAGATTATTTCCTTCTTTTTTCACACTTACTTTTTATCTGTCTCCTCCATCCTTTTTACACACTCTAACTGGCCAAGACTCATCTGTAATAAATGTGGAGGAAGTAACTGAATTAAACTGGGTTCTGAGGACTCTGTGCTGCCAGAAGTCATAGGATTCTAGATGTTCTGAACAGAGACATGGATGGCTCATCTGGCATCTGATGCTATTCCTCAATCTGGAGTCTCTCAACACTAAGTTCAGGAACAAAAGAAATGTTTTCTTCTTCCTGGAGTGATACATCATTCTGGAAAACGTATGTTGACTTGAAGAGGGAAAACAAAACAATGGTAATAAAGAAAAGTGCATTCTAGGTATTCACTATGACACCCCTAACACCTTACACCTGGATGGCTGCCCCCTTCACTCCACCTCAGCTATTTTTCTGGTTTTGAGGGGTATCTTACAATTTTTTTCTTAAAATTGTTTGATCCAAAGATGACCTGAAAAATGAGCAAGGAAGGAAAGAATGAAATTCAGTCTTATTTTTTTTTCTTTCAAGGAAAAATAAATTGGCTGTAAGGCTTAATGTTCAAAGCTAACAAAACAGGAGTTCCCAATAAACTGAGAAGATGCATTCTTATCTGGAAATGCTGCCTGCCTCCATAGCCTACCCCTCCAGAAAAGATAGCCAAGTTCTATGTACCTTTTTGGTATTAGATTGAGAGGAAAATTAAAAAAAAAAATGAACAAGCACAGGAATCTGTCTAGGTCCAATCTCACCACCAAGAGTGTTAAGAAAAAATAGAAAACAGAGAAACTACAGGTCTTAAAACTTAATTGATGAGCTCAGTCACAATAATTTCCAAAAATTATGAAACCCAGGTGTTCCAAAGCAACAGGCCTTTATTAGTCACAGAAAAGCGATCCTCAGTAACAAAAAAAAAAATCAGAAATATTTTAACAATGTTAAACATATCAGTTTTATATACTTAGAAGTAGGTGTGGAAAATATATTATTTAATTTTAAACCAGCCTATTCATGGCAAACAATATAAACAGGGCTGTAAAAGTACACTGACCCTCCTTTTGGTATTTACTTCTCAGAAGTTAAAGCCAATGTTAAGGGGCTCTGGCTGACCATGCTTGCAGATTACCATTAAGCTACTGAATCCCCAAAAGACTTAGCCATCCTGCAGAAAGTTTTAACCCAAATAAATAACTAGTGCCAGAATCATAGTCTAAAGCTAAATACCAAAAAAGCATCATCATCTCCTTTGAGAAATTGACTGCCCAGGGAACTACCACTACACATTGATAATACACAGGATCTGGGAGTTTATGTAGACAGTGACCTAACTTTTAACCAACATATGTCCACTGAGGCAAGGAAATTATTTTTTCATCATGCAGCTTAATAGCAAAGGGATTGCTTTCAGGTCCAAGGTTGTCATTGTCCCACTTTACTCAGTTCTCATAAGACCAATCATTTGAATACAATTCCCCCATTAGCAAGAAGAAATAACTTACAAAAAAAATATTAGGCAAAAACAATTTGCCCTACACGAACAGCCTCAAAGCCCTGTTACTACATGTGGTCTCTTACAAACTGCTAACAGGTGATCTGTGGCTAACATACAAGGTATCCTCTGACCCAATACTGATGGAACTACTACATATCAGAAAGTCAAATGGCATCAGAAACATTTATTCCCGGAATCTAAACCTGTTCTGCAACATCAACAGAATAGTTTGGACTGGCAGGTATATCTCACAGCTTATACCATTGCTCTGGAACAGATTCTTCATCCATTTAAAACAAAGCTAATTCCTGTTCAACTTTAAGTACAGCTTGTATCTATGGATGGGTAACAAGAAATTTACCCCAGGGCTCCCCCAGTACTGCTACTAATGGACAGAGGCAACCCCCTAAATGATTTAACCATGATAGGGGACTTTCGAAATATATGTTGTATGATCCTAGTTACTGTCACTACAGATAATATAAATGCAGCCCATGAATGGGTAAGATTAGTCTAAAGAATAATGTAATAGGTAATTTCAAGCATCAAACAGGATATTTGGCTAGGCTTAAAAAGGGCAGTTAGCCCTAGCCTATGCACCTATAGCAGCACTTGTTAAAAGTACTTTCCAAAACAAAAATTACATCATCCATAGCACCTGATAACATACCTGGCTGCCTGCTGAACAGCACTAAACATGCACTGGTGGATCCGCTCCTACAACTATTGAACCGGAGCTTAGTTAATGGCTTTTTTCCCCCCAAGATATGGAACACAGCATTTGTGAAGGCACATCACAATGTTGGTCCCACCATGGGCTATGGAAATTAAAAATCCATTAGCCAGACAAGACTCATCTGCAAGGCCGTGAAAGAGATCATAACAGACCTGATACACTATGATAATAAAAGTCTTATAAGAACTGACTCCCAGCAGTTTTGCTTTGTTAAGAGTACATAGTGTCTAAAGAATCTGGTAATCTTCTTTGAGAGAGTAGTACAAGCCATACACAGTGTTAATGTTGTACATAAAACATATCTCAACCTTGCCAAAGCATGTGATACCATATGACATGCTAACACAGCTAGCAAGCCGAGTGTGCTCCAAAAAAATTCTTATGTGGTTAGGTGGATAGCAAACTGGCTGAGGGACAGAACCACACAATGAGGATGGCAGGTGCATCCTCAGAGAGCATGAAAGTAAACAATAGTGTCCCTTTGGGAATCCATACTAGGTCCTTTACTATTCAGCATATACTTCTCTGATCTTCAAATAAAAAAAAAAAAAAAAAAAGAATTTATGGTTAACCAAGTTTGCGGATTGTTGTAAACCGGGTGTCATCCTCAAATCTCCTACTGAGAAACAGAAGCAACAAATTGTACTTATACAAGTAGCTGGTACACAGAAAATTTGTTAAATTAAATGCTAAGACATGCAATAATGTTGTTTTTGACAAAACAATTCTTCAACCCATTTCTCCAAAATGAAGATGTTGAGGGAGACCTTGGAAAGTGGGTACATAACACCGGCTGCTTTGATCGTCATGTTACAAAATTAGTTAGAAAATCTTTCTAGCTGGAGCAGCTGATTGCAAAGGGTATCTCCTCTAGAGCCAAAAAAGTTCTTATCCCTTTATATTCTGCTCTAATCAGGCCAATCATAGAATACAATGCCCCCTTTGGGATGTAGCTTAATAGATATATTAGGCAATTAGAGAGACACCAGAGATTCCTAACAAAAAAGATCAAGGGCCTAAAAAACTGAGCTACTGTGAGTGTCTGGAGGCTCTGGCCCAGTATTCAATGTCCTGTAGGCACCATAGGAGTGATATGTGCCTATCTGTTTGTGCCATTAGGGATCCAGCATTTCAAGACCTCTTATATTGTCATAAATCAAACAGTCCAATAAACACTAGGACCAGAGATTTGAACCTACTTCAGAAAATAAACAAATTGTGGTATACAGACAAATTTATCATACAATAAACACTCCTTTTCTTGAATAAACTTCTGCTCCAGATCAAGCAATGTGACACACCCTCTCTTTTTAAAAAGGAGTAAGACTATGGGATAGATATTCACAAATTTACCCCTGGCATAAATGGCATATCTCACCTTGAAAAAATTAGGTAAGGTTTGAAGTTGGATACTGGTGTGATATAAATCGCCACATGACCCAATTGTCTTGTATTTTCTGTGACTTCTATGATCAACTCCACTCACATTATTGACTATGCACACCTCGGATTAGTGATTGTGCTAAAATAGCTGCAGTAAAGTATTTCAGCTGGCTTCTTCACACAAACGCACAGTAGTCATGAAAGCCAGAATAAGGACTGCTTAACCTGAGCAAATAACAGCAGTGTCAGTCACTTTCACCTATGGACGGCCCCTATATGCAGCAATTAATGCCAACTGCATTGACTGTCTACATCTCAGATATAAGACTGCAACAAAATAAAAATAACAGCTGGTTACAGTATTTTATTTAGCCTCCATAGCAGACACATGCAGACACACGCACACATATACACACACGCCCACATGCATGCACACACACACACACACACACACACACACACACACACACACACACACACACACACACACACACACACACACACACAAATGTGCCACCAATTACAGCACATTGTATGACTATGTACAGTTTACATGTCTGATTGGGATCAGATGGATGACTAAATATATAAATGATGACCTTATATAGTTCAGCTTGTTGCAGTCAGAACCACACAGTGCATCCAATTGTAACCCCAACATATAAGTCCCTCACAAATACCAAGATGTGACTATCAGTTACAGCTAGCTACTTGTATGACTACAACTGCATACCTTAGATCTTTGCTTTTGATTAAATTAATGAATAAATGTATAAAGAACCATGAACCTAGGAATTAAAGGAGACAGGTGTGTCAAACCTGACCATTAATCAAAGCAAACACACCAAATACGCCACTTTATGCTACAAAATGTTTTAATGCAGGGTTAAGTACTTTCATCCATTAGAGTAAATAACTGCCACACAGGAAAGTATCTTCTCAACTCAAATCTGACAGATTATAGTTCACAAATAACTGTAAGCTCTCACATACCACTCAACCTCTTAGCTCAAGAATCATGGAGAATGGTAAAATAATGGTAGATAAAGGACCAAACTCAGGGAAAGATATTACTTGTATACATAGAAAGTTGATAAAATAACATTCTTTGCATAACAGACTTCATGAAAAGTAAGCTTAAGTCCAAGAAACAAATGCCCGTTATTACTTACTGACTGCAAACTTCATAGATTTGTTAGAAAACTCCCAACTTTTTAATGAGGAACAGACCAAAATACAAGGCAAATAAGTGACAACCTGCAAAATCAGAGAGAGCATCTATCGCACCCCCCCCCACAATAAATAGATATGACCAATTACAGCCACTTTTATGGCTGACTCTACACCACAGATGTTTGACTGTGATCAAATGAGTGAATAAATACACAAATAACTGCCACACAGAAATGAATTTTCTCAACCCTCTGCAATAAAGATACTGTACACAGCCCACTGCAACCCCCCCCGCACACACACACACATACACTCCTTTCAACCTCTAGGCAAGAGGTGGGTGGAATTTACTGGAGAAAACTGGAAAATGAGCCAAGATATTGGGAGCAAATAATTAGAGACAGAAAGGTTATAGAATGGGAAGAGGCAAAGAAAACATTTGGACTACAGGCCAGAGACAGCCTTCACTATCAAGGACTGATACGAGAGTATAGGCAAAGAAAAAGAAATAAGGGGATCCTAAGTGAAAGACCAGCACTGGTAGAGCTTTTAGTAGAATCTGTTAAAAAAGAATAATTAGTAGGGCATATACAATATTGCATGATAACTATAGGAATCAATCAAAGGAGGTTAGAAAGAATTGTGAAAGGAGATTGGATAAGCAATTCAGAAAGAAACAATGGCAGGCTACATGTATGACTCTCAAATATAAAACAAAAGTTTAGAAAATTTAGGATTTTTGCACTGAAGTGTTTGCATTGTCATTTTTGTACCTCAATCAGATTACAGATATTTTTTTTCCATGGGTAGATTGTAATTGTTGAAGTTGTGATGGAGAAGAAAGAGGGAGTTGGGAAAATATTTTTTAGGGAGTGTAATGAGTTGGCACACACAACAAATTCCGTGAAGACTACTCTGTCAAAAATACTGTGAAATCAAATTGGTGTAACTATGAAAATGATTTTTCTAGCTGTGATACAGAATCAGAACTGCGAGGCCTTGCAAAGTTTAATTCTGGTGACTGCCAAAAATGCAATTACTAGAAAATGGAAATCAAAGTCAAAACCAGCCATACTAGAAGTAGTGAATATAGTAAAATAAATAAAAGAACTGGAAGTGGGATCTTTACAAAAGGGTAGGAACAAATTGCATAGCAAAAATGGGATTGTGGGAACAATACATGCAGAATAATATTTTGGAGGAGGAATGAGGTTTAAGGGAAGGCTGAAACTGAATGAAATATGTAATGGTAGAATAACATTGACTCTTATTATATGTGATACATAATGTTTGCAACTGAAAATATGTCTATATGTTTTGTTTTCATTTATAAAAATGTATGATTGCCTCTGTCACAAGTGATAGTTCAATAAAGATGTTTCTTGTTTAAAAAAAAAGAATCAAGGAGAAAGCTAAAAAAATAATGGTGGACAAAAGACCAAAATCATATGCTTAGAAAATATCTAGAATAACAGGTTTTTGCATGAACGTTTTTCTGAAGGTTATTTTATTTGCAAAAAAAAATAATAATGTTATCAGAAAGAGATCAAAATATAAGACAAAAAATAGAAGACATTCTGCAAAATAAAGACAGGTGAGAGCATCTATACCCCCCACAAGCACACATGCACACGAATGTGAGCATCAATTACAGCCTCTTATATAACTGCAACTGTAACTGTATAAATTAACTACCAAACAAGAGTTTATCTTTTCAGCTCACTGCTTTCAGAGGTTGTGTGAGAAAATTCTCATGTTTATTCTTTTTTTCCGATTATCTGAAAGACCAATGGAGCCATAGATTTTATGATAACTCAGGAATGTACAAGAAACTATAATTAAGAGGAACTAGATAGAACTGTACACTTCCATTTAGTCTGACCTCTGAGAGAATGCTGAACTTTCCATCACTAGTGTTTTATTTCTCTTTATACTTTCCATGCATAATACTGTACCATCTTGATGTTATCATAAATAAATTGCCTTTGCTTCCAAACGTTGTATTTCTGAGGTTCTTTTAGCTTTACATAGGATGAGCTTGGCAAAAGGGAAATAATATGAGACAAAAGGTAGGATGAGATCTCAGGTTTTGGGGGAGAGGCCCAATAGTTGTGTCAAGAAGAAGTCTCAATGGCTCCAAAATTGTTTGTTTGTCTTTTCAGCTTTTCCCAATTAGGGGTCGCCACAACAGAACTCCGGTCTAATCAAAAGAAATTGGAAGAAAAATAAAGCAGTAGATAACAACTATAAGAAAACAGATCCATAATGTACATTCAGCTGATAATTCTGCCAGCAAGACTTCACTTACATGTGCTCTACAGCTGCATAAATAAGATGGTGGATGATCATAACAGGGAAGTCTACAGACAGAGAGGAGCTAATAAGTCAAACAAGAGGACTTAAATCATGCAGTAAGATTTAGGAATCATAACTGTCTAAGAAGGAATTTTTACAGAATGATTAAAAAAAGAAAAAGAAAACAATCTGAGAAAGGTAAGTCTGAGATGATTCTTCATGGGACTGATTTTTCATTCGTATGGAAAGACTATGCACTATGAATATCAGATGAATTTAAAGACCTTCATATAGAGATGAGGTTCTCTAAATATGCAGGAAAGCATCAAACTTAATAAGGTATTACTGTATTTTGGTGAGAAAGATAAAACAATTTAAAATGAAATCAGCAACTGTAGCTCATGTGCCAGTGATTTCTAATTTTGCTGTAAAACATTAATTAGGCAAGTTGCTAAAGGATTTACAGGAGTGTGGGGCACACAAGACTTTACAGCATACCTCTCAACCTCTAAGACCAAGAAATCTGGACAAAGCCATATATAATGAGGGAACAAAGGCCCCAAAATAGGGACAATTTCTAAATATTGCTCTTACTAACATAGAAAGTTGATAGAATAACAGATTTTGCATTAGCACAAATTTTCTGACATGTATGAATTCTGTAACTCAAACATCTGCCATTATTTTCCAGTTTTAGTCCTCAATGATTTGCCAGTAATTTGCCAGAAAACCAAACTTTATGAGGAGCAGAGCAAAAATAGGAGTCAAAAATCTGGACATTCTGCAAAAAATCTCTACAGTTGAGGGCATGCTTTACAGAACTTTGCAATCAGGTGACTACAATACTAGAAAAGGAGAATGTGGATTTAGTTTCCTGTAAAGTTGTGCTAACAGATGCAAAACAGGCTTTGGGTTCAACTATTGCTAACATTTTGCAGATGTCAGGGGACTTGACGATACATGATTCAAAACCTTCAAAAAGAAATTCCAGAATCAGCTCTGGCAGTCAGAGTATGAAAATGAAGGGCGTCAAAACCAAGCAAAAGTAAATGAATAAACTGGGAAAATGAATCATCTGCATCTGTTAACATCTCAATGGTAAAGAACTAAGTTACTAGAAAGTATCCCACAATGGGATAAAACTATATTTTCAAAATGCACAATGTTGAACAATGTGTTAGTTCCTGTAGTTACAGGGTTTGATTCCTTCAGCTCTTATTTTCCAACTATATGCCCTTGAGCAAGGCACTTAACCAGATATTGTTCTTGGGAAATCCCTGAAAAGGTACTCCTTGTCTAGTGGGTCTACCAGGTTAACAAATAGATATTATTATTTAGAGGCATGTTTAATTTTCTTTCACTTTATGAGCCTAGTTATGGAACAACTACTAGAAAGCTAAAGGCAGGAATATGGACAGATACTGGATGTGGACTAATTGGTACCAAAATGCTAGACATACTCAAGGTTTCTAGGTATGACAATGTAATACAGGCTGCATACTATTTCTGTATAACATAGTGATTACTATATGAGAAACAGCATAATAGTCTAAACCCTGAGGACCATAAATTCACCACAGAGCACTTCTGAGAGACTTCATGGTTAACATTTAGGCATAGAGTTACAAGGAGCACAGCAGCAGATTTACTGCATGCAAACATAAAAAAATGAAATTTCTGCTACAGCCAAACAAGGAAGAATATTTACTTATTTTATATATTTATTTATTTAATTTATTTAACATTTGTTTACCAGGAAAGTCCGACTGGACACAGGTCCTTTTTCAGAGGAGGTCCGGGGAGAAAAGCTCCATGAGTAACAGTAAATTTTAATGCACAAATTATAATAATCAGTAAAGTATAAAGTAAACAAAATGTAGTATACATAAGAAAATACAAATCTGTTACATTATGACAACAAAACCTAGGCTTTAAACTTAGTACTATTTGTAAAGTATGACTTATGTCAAGATATAAGGTTAAGACAGGCCAGTAGGAATAAAAGATTAAACACAGGGAAAGAAGTTAGATATGGCTGGGATATACTGTGATGCATCAGAGCATTCATGAGGGGTTAATCCAGGAACATAGCCACTTATTTTTTTAGATAAGCTTTAAGAAATGGCTTAAAGTGGTTAGTGGATGAGATTGAGAGAATGGAGTTAGCAAAGGAGTTCCATATAAGAGATATATAGCTGGAAAATAAAGATTCTCCTGCAGTGTTGTTGGCCTTGAAGACCGTGAGTAAGTTCTTACTGAAGTGATCTGCTGGAACTGTAAGGAAGGATGAGATTTTTGTAGTGCAGGGATTCTGGTTGGTTGATTTTGTAGTGCAGGGATTCTGGTTGGTTGTGTTACATCTTTGTGAGTTAGAGAGAGTTGGTTGCAAAGAATATGTTGGGAAGTTCAAGTCAGTCTAGTATCCTTAATGCTGTACAATGATGTGTTCTATATGGGCAGTCAGATGCAAACTTAGCAATTTTATTATAACATGCTTCTAGCTTAGATATGTCAGTTTTCCTAAGATTAGTTAAAATCGGAGTGGTACTATAGGAGTTGAGAGCAGATGGGTTTTTGCTAATGTAATTTGGGCATTTTGGTCAGGAACCTTTTGTGCCTATATACACTTTCAAGTTTTTTATGGGCTTTTTTATTGTTAGGGAGACATGTAAGACAAATTTTAAGTTATTGTCTATTTCCACTCGAAGAAGCTTTGTATGGGTTGTCGGGGATATGACAGTATTGTCTTTGGCTATTATGTTAAATGGTGGGCATGAGATATATGTCTTGCTAGGTTGGAAGAGTAATAATTTAGTTTTGATTGTTAAGTATTTTGTTTCAGTACTTCTGGTATTCAGAAATACAACTCAACACCAGAGAAAGGGAAAAAAGAACATTTAAAGAAAATGGACAGGAGCAATATCAAAATAATCATACACCTTTCAAATGCTTTCACTGTAAGAAGGAAAAACAAAGTACAATGGACTTTACTTGCTGGGATCAGATGAAACTACAAAAAAAAAAGTTATCTCATGCTAAGTGAAACCTAGAAACTACATATCCAGGTACAATCAAACATACCAGGAATATAATGATTTAAAACTAAAGTCAGTAAATTAATCAAAAGGGAATATAGTTCCATAGGACTACAGTCTACAAAAAGTGGAAATAAAAATAAAAAGTCTATTTTAACAGATGGGCCTCTAGTAGATGTTTGTGAGGAGCAATGTACTTTCCTAGACAAACTTCTGCTACTAAACTTGGCAGAGAATACTCATCTAATTCAAACAGCAAATCTTACCAGAAAAAGAAACAAACCAACAGCTCCTATGCATCCCATCATAGTCAGCTGCATGAATTTAAACAAGAAAAAGTACAGCCAGGATCAAGTGCATTTGTGATCCCACCAGAGGAGCAGGATATGCTAACTGGTGTTAGCCCCCACCTCATTACCCTTCCTGCCTCCCTGCACTTGAGGGAATAAACAAACAAAGCAGAAAACAGGCCCAGAAAAACAGCCTGAGGAAGTCAAAGTCAAAGTAAACTTTATTGTCATTTAGAACTACACGTGTAGTCAAAACAAAATTTTGTGTATCAGCTCAGTTCCTGAGATTACAAACAAAAGTGAAATAACACAGACAAGTACAGGAATAAAACATGACTGACAAATATAATACTACTCTCAATACATGCAAGAAAGAGCAGAGACATTTACCAACACTCATATGCGAAAAGAACACCCTCCCCTGAGTTAAATGAACTACCCTATTTAATGTAATACATAACACACTACAGACTGAAATGCCTAAGTTATTTGCCTAATATTGCGCTTGAGTGAGTTAAATAATACTATGGATATAATAAATAAATATTGCACTTACTTGAAATATATGTAAGTATATATTGCACAAATAAATAAAAAAAAAATACTTATTATGTGTCCAGACTCCTGGGGCTAGTGTAGGGTAGAAAGTGTTACTGAATCTTACAGTCCTGCAGCAGATGCTGAGATATCTCCTGCCAGATGCTTAAACAGTCCATGTGCATGATGCGTGTTGTCCTGTATTATTTTGGTGGCCTTTCAGATGCTTCTTGCAGAATAAAGATGTTGCATCGATGGAAACCTGGAACCTGTTACCAACCTTCACCACTCTTTGTAGCACCTTCCTTTCAGTAACTGTGCTGCTTCTAAACCACACTGTGAAGTTGCAAGTGAGGATGCTCTCTATTGCACCTTTATAGAAGGTGGAGAGAATATGAAAAGGAAACTTACCTTTTTCAGCCTTCTTAAAAAGTGGAGGCATTGGTGCACTTTCTTGACCAGTTGGCTGGTGTTTCCTGACCACGAGAGATCCTCTGATATGTGTACACACAGGAATTTTGTATACTTAATCCTCTCCACACTCTTACCATTGATCCTGAGCACTGGGTAGTTTGTTCTCCTTTTCCTGAAGTCAATGATAATCTCTTTAGTCTTGTTGACATTCAGGTCAAGGTTGTTCCCCTCACACCAACTGATCAGAGATGCCATTTCCTCTCTGTACACCCTTTTATCCTCCTTTGTGATGAGCCCCACGACTGTGCTTAGCATAGCAGTTGTGGATCAAGGTGGTGAATAACAGTGGGCTGAGAACACATCCTTGTGGAGTCCAGGTGTTAAGCATGATGCACATCGATGTGTTCTTACCTAAATACACCCTATTTGGTCCCTCAGTCAGGAAGTCCAGGATTTGGTTACAGAAATATTTACTGATTCCTAAATGTGCCAGGTTTTCTAACAGCTGCATTAGTACCACCGTATTAAAAGTAGAGCTAAAGTCTATGAAGAGTGTCCTCAACATAGCTGTCTTTGCCCTCTAAATGCTCAAGGGAGATGTGTAGTGCTACTGATATGGCATCAGCACTTGTACGTGTGCAAACTTGCCATGTTTATCTTTTTGGTTAGTAAACAGTGTTTCTTTCACTGAAGTTGTCTTGAGCCAGAATTTTTGTTTTGCACTTGAAGGAATGGTAGATGTTTTGTTAATGGGGTTGGGCAGTGTGAGTGAATTCTGATTGATTCTAGGGCAGTAGTATCAGTCATAGGATACAGAGTAGCTTAAAAAAATGACACCTCAAAGTGCAATTCACGGGGGATAAAAAACTTGCAAACACACAAACATGTTCAAACCAAATGGCCACTTCTAATAAAACATAAAGAGAGAGGGTTTTCAATGCTTTTGTCAATTTTATTTCACAAAACTTCTGCACAATAAAACCACTCTCTTACATTACTTAATTTATAAGTTAAAAAAGCCACGACTTTATAATGTAACTCATTAAACTAGTGTGTCAACCATTTAAAATACATTGCATTTTTTCTAAACTGTAAACATTCATTAAATAACCATCACTGTAACATATTGTTATAACCTCTGTGACATCAAAAACATTTTATATTTAGATGCTCATTTAAACCTAGCATTTTATCTACCATTAGCCATATCTACCACTCAGTTTCTCTGCACTCTAAAAATGTATTGTAATCTCCTGTTAATGCATTAACAGGTACATTATCTAAAACAAAATAGGTAAACTTCCTAAAATTGTTGCATTCCTGTGTGTGTTTTGCTAAAGCATTATTGACATCTCCTTACTTAATTGCATGAATGTGTTTGTAAATTCTCTTTGAAAGTTTTCTAGTAGTTTTGCCAACATAATAGCTATTGCATGATTCACATATTGCTATGTTCACTATGCCAGTGGAATTACAACTGCAATACCCCGTTGCCAAATAGATTTTACTCAGGCTGGTTTATGTGTACTTGTGACGTATCCAACATGAATCTGCACAATTTACACTTCCCACATTTAAAAATTCTTAGTGTTTCCTTGTTACTATATCTGTTTCTGTTTTGAGTTTTCTAACATGATTTTTATATTGCTAGCTCTTTTATACAAGAATGTCAGTTTGTCTCCGATTATCTCTGCCAATTCTATGTTTCCTAAAATTATTTTCCAATTTTCATCAATATGTTTTATTTTTCCCATGTCCTGGGAAATGGGTAGCAGGAATGCCCTACTCAATTTGTTGAATTGACTGTCATGCTGTCAACACATATTATTGAGGAAAATTGGCAATTAATAATAATAACTTTTAAAATGTATCTCTGTTTTAGAGAAACTAGTGGTAAGAAAACAGTACAATTGTGTAAGCAAATGTACATAACAGTAGATGTTCCAAAAGATCACTGTTGCAGTAGTCTAATCTCTATGGGTCTTATCCTCTATACAGTTAGCCAGCCTCACAAAGCTAACTGCATCTAATACATGCTACAACTGCCAGAAACACCAGCAGAGATCTACACATAGACAGTTGGAACATGAAGAACTTCACAGCTTTTTTTGTCCATGAGCAAGAGCCCTGAAAAAAGGGGTGTGCAAATCCACACCCTGACAACACCAAAAAATTACGGTAATTTTCCATTATCGGGGCAACAGTTACGCAATGATCGCACAGCTGTTAGCCCTGAAGCAGAAAAGTTCTGACATGACTTTGAGAAATGCGAACATCAGGAGAAAATGTTAACATGTACTTGGGGTACATTTTGTGGACGTTCTCAGTTTCTGTGTCCCGGCAACCTTTCTATTTCTCGGACTACTGTCCACCACACTTGTATAGCATTAGGAAATAAATGAAGCCAAACCGTTAAAAGCTGATCCCGTTTTATAGTGTCTGTTTCAAATTAAGCAGGAGCCATGGAATGGTAAAATGTTTTTCCCCATATTTTATTACTTTTGATTTATATATATATATATATATATATATATATATATATATATATATATATATATATATTAGCAGCTTGTAGCTTAGAAGAGTGCAGTTAGAGATGTATACTGCTGCCCCGTTAATGTCACATTTAACTTGTATCCTTTGGTTGTTCGTTGTATGCGTGGGCACTGTGCTTTAGCTGTTTATCTTCAGTAAGATTTATAACTTCGGTCACATTTCAGTTGTATCTCAAGTTTTCTGACAAATCTGAAGAAATACACTATAGAACTTGAAACTCTTCAGTGTGATTAACCACTTTTCAGGGATACAATTTAAATGTGAACAAAGTTATACATATCACTGAAGATAAACAGCTAAAGCACACTACCCACTCAGACAACTGCCAAGCAAATCCGTTGTAATACCATAAAGCATTTCAAGAGGCTCCAACCCCTCATGACATCTGCTGCCCCGATAATGGAAAAGTACCAACATTACAATCAAGAAATAGGGAGAAGAGCGTGGGGAGGTTACTGTAAGACTGATCTAATATAACATCTACTATTATGGTAAGTTTACTTGAACAACTGTACTATGTTCAGGCATTAGCCTAAGATACATGGATAGATTGCCACAGATTAAAGAAGAAAACAAAAAGAAAAGGGAGGAGGACAATAAACTAAGACTCCAGGAGCCCAGAAGAATGTTCCGAGCAAAGCATGTTCTGAAAATGTAAAAGGAATCCAATTTGTAATGCTTTGTAAGGACCATGGTGCTGCCTCAGCAATACTTCAAGAGTTCACTCCTTTCCACAAAGCGACCAAAGAAGCAAATGCACTTGTGGAATGAGCAGTAACCCTAACTGGAACTGGCATATCATGGTAAGTAAAACAAAAGCGATAGCATATGATAACCACTGGTTGTCCTTTCCTCTTACTTTCAAAGGAGAAGAAGAGTTGACCAGCTTTCCTGAGGGTACATGTTTTCCCCAGGTTATATCAGAGCTGCCTGTGGACATCTAGAGAGTGTGAAGAATTCCTTCTCCCTTGTTCTTGAGTTCATGAAAAAAATGGGAGATTGGTAATCTGCCTTAAAGTAAACTATGAGATAACTTTAGGTATAAAGGTAGGATTTGCTCTCACAGGAACACTGCCCCTGTGGAAAACAAGGCAGAATTGACCTATCATAAGAGTTTGTATCTCAGATTCTCCCCCAGCAGATGAAGAAACAATGAGTAAAACAGTCTTCCAAGTTAAGAACATCAGCTCAGCCTGATGAGTCTGTTCAAATGCAGACACAGTAAGCTTCACAAGCACAAAGTTCAGACACCAAGAGGAGCCACCTGTTTCCTAGCTGAATAAGCATGTAACACCCCTTTCCAAAACTGTTTAACTTGAGCTCTGCTTGAAAGGGGAATCCAAGTACAGACAGGGAAAAATGGCTGAAAAATATATTTTACCTTTACTGAGTTATCAATTACGATATAGAAAACATAAATTTATTTAAATGAAAACAAACCATGTTAAAATGTTCACAGTTACATGCATTATACATCACATATATGTTTTTATACAATTGTCAGTGATTTGACATTACATTAATTGCTCAATTCCTGCCTTCCGTTAAAGCTCACTCCTCCTCCAAAACATTATTATGCATGTATTGTTCCTACAATTTCCAATTTTTTTCTATGCAGTTTGCTCCTACCCTTTTGTAAAGATCCATCTTACAATTCTTTTATTTCTGTTACAATATTCACTACTTCAAATACAGTGGGTTTGGAATTCGATTTCCATTTTCTAGTATTGTTTTTTTGACAGCCACCAGAATTAAACTTAATAAGGCCTTGCTATGTATAGGCAACTCAGATTATGTATCCCAGCTCAAAAAATAAATATAAATAATAATTTCCTTACTTACACCCATTTTTAGTCAATATTTCTGACAGGCTACTCTGTACACAATTTTAAAAGTCTGCCAACTAATTATACTCCAAAAATATATGTTCTCAGGCACTTCTTTTTCCTCATCACAACTCCAACATGTACCATCTGCCTGAGGAAAAATTATTTGGGGACTACTTGGAGTATACAAATACCTATGCAAATGCTTCCAACCAAAAAATCCTAAATCTTCTTGACTTTGTTACGTATTTAGAAAAAGGAACGAGTCGCCGATATAAAAAAATCAACAGTGAGCTGTTCCTCTCAGCCCTGGACACGTAAACACCGACACTTTCAAAGTAAAAAATCACTGGTTTAATATTTAAAACAATAAAAATAGCTTAAAATACAACAGTTAAGCGCTTTCATCTAAATTATTTAGACTTCATCAGAACAATTCATTTCCATTACTTCACAGTTTAAATAGTTCATAGGTCCTATCATCATGTGCTGATAGTAATTACCAATTATATATTTAAAGTGCCAGTGTGCTTATTCATAATAACATAAATCATATTGTGTTAAACTACATGCATTCACCTGTAACTGATGTGCTATAGCATAAACCATATAATTGTCTCTATAAATTATACATTAGGTATACATCTTGTTGTATGTGTAATATTACATCTTAGTTTTAAAACAAACTCTTTTCAGTGACAGAAGTTCCCTACAATCCCTCTACCTGACTGTATTCTCAAGAATGGCCTTTACAGATATGTGGTCATTTAACCCGGGGGGGGGGGTGTGAGGCATTTAATTTGATTTGCCATCTTGCTTCGAGCTCATTTAATTTCTTTTTAATACATCCACCCCTCGGATTTTCGTTGGCTATATCCAATATGCCAAAGTGAAATTCTCCACAACCATTACTTTCTACAACATGTCTCCATAGTGCGTTGTTGGTATCTTTCTTCTTTATATTATAATAGTGATCGTATATCCTTTGTAGGAGACATCTATCTGTCTTACCTATATAATAACAGGGACAATTTGTACATTTAGCCAAATACACTATATGTTTCGTTCTACAATTACCTCTTTTATAATTTATAGTTGTAAGATTTATATCTTCTAATGTAATGCTCTTCTCATTTGTAATGTACTTGCATTGGTTGCAGGTACCGCATTTAGTTGTCCCACCTAACTCTACATTTACTCTTCCATTTCCTTTCTTCCTTTCTAACTCATTCTTCATATTAAAACCATTCTTGGAAATAAATCTCGGTGTTTTTCCCACTATATCCACTATTTTCTTATCTGTCTTTAATAGATTCCAATTTTTGGAAATAATATTCTTAACCTCAGTACTCCATGGTGTATATTGTACTACGCATGCTCTAGTGTATCCTGTATTATCTGCTTTGGTTTCTGTATTTACATTATTCCCTATATTAAGTGGACCTTTGCCTACTAATGGTATATATTTTTTTACCCATTCGTTTCTTACGTATTCTGTCACATCTGATACTAACCACCTAGGATATCCTCTCTGCAGGAACATTTCTCCTATATTCGTCAATTCAACTAAAAAATCTGAGTAGTCTGATGTCATCCTAGCTGCTCTTATGCATTGGCCTTTAATTATACTTCTTTTTTGGCTTAAGGGATGGCAACTAGTGTATTCTAAATATCCATTGCTAAATGTTTCCTTCCTGTATATTCTTGTTTTAATTTTTTCATTTTCTACTGTAATATATGTGTCTAAATACGCCATACTTTTCTTGTCCATATTAAAAGTAAACTTTAGCCAACTACATCTAGAGTTTAAATAACCTTTACATTCCTCTAATTCCTTAATGGTACCCTTCCATATCAAAAACACGTCGTCCAAAAAGCGATAATAACACGACATTTTAGCATACCATTTGGATTTCAAAATAAATTCTTCCTCCCAGTCATTCAAATATAGGTTAGCATATATGGGGGCACATGCTGCCCCCATTGCTACACCTCTATTCTGTATATAAAACTCTCCTTCAAATAAAATGTAATTATTTTTCAAAATAATTTCCAAAAATTCCAAAACCAGAATTTTCCTATCATTTGTTAGGTGACTGGCCTTTCTCAAATGATTTTCCACTCGTATTAATCCGTCATCATGAGGTATGCTGGAAAATAAATCCACAACATCTATCGTGACTAGTACACACCCAGGTCCGACCATTTCATTTTTAAGTCTACCTAGGAAGTCCCATGAATCTATGATAATGTGTTCTATTGAGGTTAATATAGGCTTTAATCAGGTGTCCACCACTTTCCCAAAATTGAAGGTTTTGGACTGATTACCAGATATAATGGGCGAAATGGTGGATCCAGTAGATTTTTGTGAATCTTGGGTATCCCTATTATGGTACTAATAATGGGGTTTTCAACCTTCAGGAAGTTATATAAATCCATACTAATCCGTTCGTCTATTAACACATCCTCGAGGTACAAGTTTATTTTATTATATCCTATGTTCACTTCATTTCGTGAAGAAATAACATAATTACCAGAATTCAAGAGAATTTCATTAATCTTGTTTTTATACTGCTCCTGATAATATATAACAACCCCACCACCTTTGTCAGGCTTCATGATTCTAATCATCCTATTACTTTGCATTTCCCTCAGAGCTGACTCTTCTTGTTTGTTCAAATTATAATGAACTTTGGCTTTACTTATTTTGTTCTTGTAAGCATACAATTCATCAATCACCATTTTTTCAAACATAGCTATAGTGCCATTAAGTGGGGGGGTGTATGCACTTCTTTTCCTAAAATCACTACAATAATCATTGTTGTTATTATTATTAATGCTATTGTTATTGAATATAAGTGCTAAATTTAACTTTTTAGTGTATTTCTTTACATCAATAATGGCGTCCTCAACGTTAAATTTTCTCACCGGAACATATTTCAATCCCTTACTAAATAGGGTGAAATGTTCCTTCCTCAAATCCATGTTAGTGTAGTTGTGTATGTAAAACTGCTTGTATCCACTGGTAATATTATTACACTTCACTATCTCTTCTTCTTTGCTCCTTGGTAATAATGATGCTTGTACCCCTCCGTATTTTCCCACTGATTCGTATTTGGTTTGTAATGTGTCTGCTTTTGCCTCATGCTTGTTTCCTCCCAGTCTCCTTCTTTCTCTAAAAATCATCGTACTTACTACATGAATTAATTCTATTATACTGATATCTATTAGCATTGGTATTACGATTTGCTTTCCATCTGTCTTGATTTTTCAAACTTTTTCCTTTGTGTCCATTCTCCCATCTGTAAGCATTCCCCTTAGCGTATTGTTCAAGGTCCCTATGATATTTCTTACATTTCCTTTCAAATACTTTGTCTATCTGATTCTGAACCCATATGTATTGTGTATCCATACAATATTCCAATTCATCATACATTAAATCATTTACTATACAGTCATTTAACTCTTTCAATTCATTCATTAATAAGCATATTTTCTTGTCATTGCAGCTTATAATGAAACGCATAAAGGTGAAGCCAAACTCATCAAACATTTTCATACATTGTAATGTCGTTTCTTCATTTAATTCTATACCCAACGGGTATTTAAAAAATCTCAACCCCATGGGTACAATGTTAGTATCCAAACATTTTTTCAAATATCCGTTCTCAAGTTGAAGGCCTTTAACTATTTTTAACTTCTTTCCAAATTCATACATTGTATCTTTAAGTGACTTGATACCCGGGTTGTTTTCATTTCTGTCACTCTTATCATCTTTTTTGGCCTTACAACCCTGGTCAAAGTCAAAGTTATTGGCTAGAAAGTTACTAAAACAAAACTTATTGCAGCCTCCATTAGTATTGTTTTTGTTTAGTACAGTAACCCCAGTACCTGTGCGTTGCGCGTTCTGAATAATGGCATATGTCCTCTTGGGTGGAATGCGTTTGGGTTTAGCTCCGGAGATATTGAAGTCTGCCTCCGATCCGATCTCCTTGGCTCCGGTCGTCCTGTCCAGTCGACCTTCTCCTTGAGTAAAGGATCCATGAGAGGTGCTGCTTCTATGCTCGACTCTCTCTCGTTGCTCACCCTGCCCGTTGGGAATCGAATCTTCATTATCCTTCGAACTAAAAGTGCGTGACGACATCACAGGTTGGTTTCCTTTGGTGGATTGCGCAGGCTGACTTATGAGTTCTATAAGCCTTGTGAGTTCCCCTCGCATTATGGCCATCTCCGACTGCATACATTTGATTTCGTCCCTCCGAGGGGAAAAAATGGATGGTAATTCATTCAAAGAGTCCATGCTGAATTGTCCGACCAGTAAACTACACAGAAAAAGGAACAAGTCGACGATATAAAAAAATCAACAGTGAGCTGTTCCTCTCAGCCCTGGACATGTAAACACCGACACTTTCAAAGTAAAAAATCACTGGTTTAATATTTAAAACAATAAAAATAGCTTAAAATACAACAGTTAAGTGCTTTCATCTAAATTATTTAGACTTCATCAGAACAATTCATTTCCATTACTTCACAGTTTAAATAGTTCATAGGTCCTATCATCATGTGCTGATAGTAATTACCAATTATATATTTAAAGTGCCAGTGTGCTTATTCATAACAACATAAATCATATTGTGTTAAACTACATGCATTCACCTGTAACTGATGTGCTATAGCACAAACCATATAATTGTCTCTATAAATTATACATTAGGTATACATCTTGGTGTATGTGTAATATTACATCTTAGTTTTAAAACAAACTCTTTTCAGTGACAGAAGTTCCCTACAATCCCTCTACCTGACTGTATTCTCAAGAATGGCCTTTACAGATATGTGGTCATTTAACCCGGGGGGGGGATGAGGCATTTAATTTGATTTGCCATCTTGCTTCGAACTCATTTAATTTCTTTTTAATACATCCACCCCTCGGATTTTCGTTGGCTATATCCAATATGCCAAAGTGAAATTCTCCACAACCATTACTTTCTACAACATGTCTCCCTAGTGCATTGTTGGTATCTTTCTTCTTTATATTATAATAGTGATCGTATATCCTTTGTCTGAGACATCTATCTGTCTTACCTATATAATAACAGGGACAATTTGTACATTTAGCCAAATACACAATATGTTTCGTTCTACAATTACCTCTTTTATAATTTATAGTTGTAAGATTTATATCTTCTAATGTAATGCTCTTCTCATTTGTAATGTACTTGCATTGGTTGCAGGTACCGCATTTAGTTGTCTCACCTAACTCTACATTTACTCTTCCATTTCCTTTCTTCCTTTCTAACTCATTCTTCATATTAAAACCATTCTTGGAAATAAATCTCGGTGTTTTTCCCACTATATCCACTATTTTCTTATCTGTCTTTAATAGATTCCAATTTTTGGAAATAATATTCTTAACCTCAGTACTCCATGGTGTATATTGTACTACGCATGCTCTAGTGTATCCTGTATTATCTGCTTTGGTTTCTGTATTTACATTATTCCCTATATTAAGTGGACCTTTGCCTACTAATGGTATATATTTTTTACCCCATTCGTTTCTTACGTATTCTGTCACATCTGATACTAACCACCTAGGCTATCCTCTCTGCAGGAACATTTCTCCTATATTCGTCAATTCAACTAAAAAATCTGAGTAGTCTGATGTCATCCTAGCTGCTCTTATGCATTGGCCTTTAATTATACTTCTTTTTTGGCTTAAGGGATGGCAACTAGTGTATTCTAAATATCCATTGCTAAATGTTTCCTTCCTGTATATTCTTGTTTTAATCTTTTCATTTTCTACTGTAATATATGTGTCTAAATACGCCATACTTTTCTTGTTCATATTAAAAGTAAACTTTAGCCAACTACATCTAGAGTTTAAATAACCTTTAAATTCCTCTAATTCCTTAATGGTACCCTTCCATATCAAAAACACGTCGTCCAAAAAGCGATAATAACACGACATTTTAGCATACCATTTGGATTTCAAAATAAATTCTTCCTCCCAGTCATTCAAATATAGGTTAGCATATATGGGGGCACATGCTGCCCCCATTGCTACACCTCTATTCTGTATATAAAACTCTCCTTCAAATAAAATGTAATTATTTTTCAAAATAATTTCCAAAAATTCCAAAACCAGAATTTTCCTATCATTTGTTAGGTGACTGGCCTTTCTCAAATGATTTTCCACTCGTATTAATCCGTCATCATGAGGTATGCTGGAAAATAAATCCACAACATCTATCGTGACTAGTACACACCCAGGTCCGACCATTTCATTTTTAAGTCTACCTAGGAAGTCCCATGAATCTATGATAATGTGTTCTATTGAGGTTAATATAGGCTTTAATCAGGTGTCCACCACTTTCCCAAAATTGAAGGTTTTGGACTGATTACCAGATATAATGGGGCGAAATGGTGGATCCAGTAGATTTTTGTGAATCTTGGGTATCCCTATTATGGTACTAATAATGGGGTTTTCAACCTTCAGGAAGTTATATAAATCCATACTAATCCGTTCGTCTATTAACACATCCTCGAGGTACAAGTTTATTTTATTATATCCTATGTTCACTTCATTTCGTGAAGAAATAACATAATTACCAGAATTCAAGAGAATTTCATTAATCTTGTTTTTATACTGCTCCTGATAATATATAACAACCCCACCGCCTTTGTCAGGCTTCATGATTCTAATCATCCTATTACTTTGCATTTCCCTCAGAGCTGACTCTTCTTGTTTGTTCAAATTATAATGAACTTTGGCTTTACTTATTTTGTTCTTGTAAGCATACAATTCATCAATCACCATTTTTTCAAACATAGCTATGGTGCCATTAAGTGGGGGGGGGTGTATGCACTTCTTTTCCTAAAATCACTACAATAATCATTGTTGTTATTATTATTAATGCTATTGTTATTGAATATAAGTGCTAAATTTAACTTTCTAGTGTATTTCTTTACATCAATAATGGCGTCCTCAACGTTAAATTTTCTCACCGGAACATATTTCATTCCCTTACTAAATAGGGTGAAATGTTCCTTCCTCAAATCCATGTTAGTGTAGTTGTGTATGTAAAACTGCTTGTATCCACTGGTAATATTATTACACTTCACTATCTCTTCTTCTTCGCTCCTTGGTAATAATGATGCTTGTACCCCTCCGTATTTTCCCACTGATTCGTCTTTGGTTTGTAATGTGTCTGCTTTTGCCTCATGCTGTAATATTATACATACAACAAGATGTATACCTAATGTATAATTTTATAGAGACAATTATATGGTTTATGCTATAGCACATCAGTTACAGGTGAATGCATGTAGTTTAACACAATATGATTTATGTTATTATGAATAAGCACACTGGCACTTTAAATATATAATTGGTAATTACTATCAGCACATGATGATAGGACCTATGAACTATTTAAACTGTGAAGTAATGGAAATGAATTGTTCTGATGAAGTCTAAATAATTTAGATGAAAGCGCTTAACTGTTGTATTTTTAGCTATTTTTATTGTTTTAAATTTTAAACCAGTGATTTTTTACTTTGAAAGTGTCGGTGTTTACGTGTCCAGGGCTGAGAGGAACAGCTCACTGTTGATTTTTTTATATCGTCGACTTGTTCCTTTTTCTGTGTAGTTTACTGGTTGGACAATTCAGCATGGACTCTTTGGATGAATTGCCATCCATTTTTTCCCCCTCGGAGGGACGAAATCAAATGTATGCAGTCTGAGATGGCCTAATGCGAGGGGAACTCACAAGGCTTATAGAACTCATAAGTCAGCCCTCGCAATCCACCAAAGGAAACCAACCTGTGATGTCATCACGCACTTTTAGTTCGAAGGATAATGAAGATTCGATTCCCAACGGGCATGGTGAGCAACGAGAGAGAGTCGACCATAGAAGCAGCACCTCTCATGGATCCTTTACTCAAGGAGCAGGTCGAATGGACAGGACGACCGGAGCCAAGGAGATCGGATTGGAGGCAGACTTCAATATCTCCGGAGCTAAACCCAAACGCATTCCACCCAAGAGGACATATGCCATTATTCAGAACGCGCAACGCACAGGTACTGGGGTTACTGTACTAAACAAAAACAATACTAATGGAGGCTGCAATAAGTTTTGTTTTAGTAACTTTCTAGCCAATAACTTTGACTTTGACCAGGGTTGTAAGGTCAAAAAAGATGATAAGAGTGACAGAAATGAAAACAACCCAGGTATCAAGTCACTTAAAGATACGATGTATGAATTTGGAAAGAAGTTAAAAATAGTTAAAGGCCTTCAACTTGAGAACGGATATTTGAAAAAATGTTTGGATACTAACATTGTACCCATGGGGTTGAGATTTTTTAAATACCCGATGGGTATAGAATTAAATGAAGAAACGACATTACAATGTATGAAAATGTTTGATGAGTTTGGCTTCACCTTTATGCATTTCATTATAAGCTGCAATAACAAGAAAATATGCTTATTAATGAATGAATTGGAAGAGTTAAATGACTGTATAGTAAATGATTTAATGTATGATGAATTGGAATATTGTATGGATACACAATACATATGGGTTCAGAATCAGATAGACAAAGTATTTGAAAGGAAATGTAAGAAATATCATAGGGACCTTGAACAATACGCTAAGGGGAATGCTTACAGATGGGAGAATGGACACAAAGGAAAAAGTTTGAAAAATCAAGACAGATGGAAAGCAAATCGTAATACCAATGCTAATAGATATCAGTATAATAGAATTAATTCATGTAGTAAGTACGATGATTTTTTAGAGAAAGAAGGAGACTGGGAGGAAACAAGCATGAGGCAAAAGCAGACACATTACAAACCAAATACGAATCAGTGGGAAAATACGGAGGGGTACAAGCATCATTATTACCAAGGAGCGAAGAAGAAGAGATAGTGAAGTGTAATAATATTACCAGTGGATACAAGCAGTTTTACATACACAACTACACTAACATGGATTTGAGGAAGGAACATTTCACCCTATTTAGTAAGGGAATGAAATATGTTCCGGTGAGAAAATTTAACGTTGAGGACGCCATTATTGATGTAAAGAAATACACTAGAAAGTTAAATTTAGCACTTATATTCAATAACAATAGCATTAATAATAATAACAACAATGATTATTGTAGTGATTTTAGGAAAAGAAGTGCATACACCCCCCCACTTAATGGCACTATAGCTATGTTTGAAAAAATGGTGATTGATGAATTGTATGCTTACAAGAACAAAATAAGTAAAGCCAAAGTTCATTATAATTTGAACAAACAAGAAGAGTCAGCTCTGAGGGAAATACAAAGTAATAGGATGATTAGAATCATGAAGCCTGACAAAGGCGGTGGGGTTGTTATATATTAATCAGGAGCAGTATAAAAACAAGATTAATGAAATTCTCTTGAATTCTGGTAATTATGTTATTTCTTCACGGAATGAAGTGAACATAGGATATAATAAAATAAACTTGTACCTCGAGGATGTGTTAATAGACGAACAGATTAGTATGGATTTATATAACTTCCTGAAGGTTGAAAACCCCATTATTAGTACCATAATAGGGATACCCAAGATTCACAAAAATCTACTGGATCCACCATGTCGCCCCATTATATCTGGTAATCAGTCCAAAACCTTCAATTTTGGGAAAGTGATGGACGCCTGGTTAAAGCCTATATTAACCTCAATAGAACACATTATCATAGATTCATGGGACTTCCTAGGTAGACTTAAAAATGAAATGGTCGGACCTGGGTGTGTACTAGTCATGATAGATGTTGTGGATTTATTTTCCAGCATACCTCATGATGACGGATTAATACGAGTGGAAAATCATTTGAGAAAGGCCAGTCACCTAACAAATGATAGGAAAATTCTGGTTTTGGAATTTTTGGAAATTATTTTGAAAAATAATTACATTTTATTTGAAGGAGAGTTTTATATACAGAATAGAGGTGTAGCAATGGGGGCAGCATGTGCCCCCATATATGCTAACCTCTATTTGAATGACTGGGAGGAAGAATTTATTTTGAAATCTAAATGGTATGCTAAAATGTCGTGTTATTATCGCTTTTTGGACGACGTGTTTTTGATATGGAAGGGTACCATTAAGGAATTAGAGGAATTTAAAGGTTATTTAAACTCTAGATGTAGTTGGCTAAAGTTTACTTTTAATATGGACAAGAAAAGTATGGCGTATTTAGACACATATATTACAGTAGAAAATGAAAAAATTAAAACAAGAATATACAGGAAGGAAACATTTAGCAATGGATATTTAGAATACACTAGTTGCCATCCCTTAAGCCAAAAAAGAAGTATAATTAAAGGCCAATGCATAAGAGCAGCTAGGATGACATCAGACTACTCAGATTTTTTAGTTGAATTGACGAATATAGGAGAAATGTTCCTGCAGAGAGGATATCCTAGGTGGTTAGTATCAGATGTGACAGAATACGTAAGAAACGAATGGGGTAAAAAATATATACCATTAGTAGGCAAAGGTCCACTTAATATAGGGAATAATGTAAATACAGAAACCAAAGCAGATAATACAGGATACACTAGAGCATGCGTAGTACAATATACACCATGGAGTACTGAGGTTAAGAATATTATTTCCAAAAATTGGAATCTATTAAAGACAGATAAGAAAATAGTGGATATAGTGGGAAAAACACCAAGATTTATTTCCAAGAATGGTTTTAATATAAAGAATGAGTTAGAAAGGAAGAAAGGAAATGGAAGAGTAAATGTAGAGTTAGGTGGGACAACTAAATGCGGTACCTGCAACCAATGCAAGTACATTACAAATGAGAAGAGCATTACATTAGAAGATATAAATCTTACAACTATAAATTATAAAAGAGGTAATTGTAGAACGAAACATATAGTGTATTTGGCTAAATGTACAAATTGTCCCTGTTATTATATAGGTAAGACAGATAGATGTCTCCGACAAAGGATATACGATCACTATTATAATATAAAGAAGAAAGATACCAACAACGCACTATGGAGACATGTTGTAGAAAGTAATGGTTGTGGAGAATTTCACTTTGGCATATTGGATATAGCCAACGAAAATCCGAGGGGTGGATG
>NC_056735.1:876084098-876134098 GCF_019279795.1 Protopterus annectens | reverse complement strand
TTTTATTGTGTCCCCATAAATACGGGTATTACTGAACTGGTTCTTGTGTGGATACATAGTTTACAGTTATAGCCTTCATTTTGTTTTCATTAATTTTATATCTTGAAAAAGCTTGAAACTATCTCAGAATGTTCTATAATGCTGAGATAGCCTTTTTCTGGTTTAACCTGGTACAAAATAATATTGTCTGCATATAAAGTCAGCTTTTTCTGATTACCATACTAATTATTTCCTTAAATTTCTGAGTCCCATATTTTCTTTGCCAATGGCTCTTACACTGATCCATATCTATCAATGTTGGCAACAATGTTGCCATCCTTTCAGCTATTATAGACATAAACACTTTATAATCATGGTTTAAAATTGAAATGGGCCTATATGAAGTTGTGATGAGTCTTTACCTTCATTAGGTATTACAGCCACCACAACTTTCTTCTCAGATGTTGGTTCTTCAGCTTCTTTTAAAATACTGTAAACAAAACCTTCCATATCTTAATTACTTTCTTCCCTCCTAGCTTCCAAACTTTTACAGGAATACCATCTTTTCCCTGGGGACTTTCCTACTGATCATTCATCACTGTTTTCTGTCTTACCTCCTCCTGTCCTAATTGTTAATTGTTGAGCCTCATCTACCTCCAGCCTTGGCATACTTAAGTCTTCCATAAATATTTCCATTTGCACTTTTTCCACATTCCTCTGCTTTATACACATTTTCATAAAAAGTCCAAAATATCTCTAATACCTCAACAGGATCTCTGATTATTTTTCTTGTTATAGACTCCCCTAAGTTTGGCAACAACCCTTTCTGTTTTCTGGAGCCTAAGTTGTTGTGCTAAGAATTTTTGTACTCTGGAGTTACTATCAAAAAACAGCTGCTTAACAGCAATCTTTCTAAACTCATGTATATTATCCAAATACTCCCTTATTTTCTCTTTAGCACTCTGCATTTGCACCTCTTCTTGTTCTATGAGATTCCCCTTGTTCTGCAATATTTTGACAGTCAGCCCCTGTAAATAATTCTTGCCACTTCTCTTTTTCTTGTATTTCTACCCTATTTTAAACTCAACCTTCATGTTATCCCACTCATTAGCTATAACTTCTGAAGAAATTTCTAGCTTCCTTAATAATTCTCAAATAATTTCCACTACCCATTCCTTAAATACCTCTCTTTCTAACAGACAGGTGGGGAAGCGCCAGTGTCTCATTTTTATTTCATTACCCTGCATTTTTATTTTAGTTGCTATTGGTGCATGATCTGAAATAATTATTGGATGTTTGTTGAACCTTTCAATTAAATGAATATGCACCCGTGAAATATAATTTTTATCTAGTGTAGGTCAGTTATTGTACCTTGGAGAATAATATTTAAATTATCTCAGGAGTTCTTACTACTGAATTCTCATCTTCCATACTAAATATTTTCATAAATTTCTCTAGAAATCTCCCCTAGTTTGTTATATTTTACCTTCTAGACCCTCCGGATACATTCTCATAATGTAAACCAAGTTCCAGTTCCTGGCTATAAGTAATATTCCCTCCTGAAAGCTGGTTATTTCTCCCAACAATATCTTAAGCTCCATAACAGTAGTTTTAAGTGGAATATAAATGTATGCCAGTGTAATCTTTCACCCTTGCCAGTAGTTTCTTACTACCACAAATCTACCATTACCATCTTTTTCCTCTTTTGTCATTATTAGAGCTTCTCTAGCAATTAGAAGTACTCTCATTTTCCATTGAACCTGATATTCTGCTTAACACCCATCCTGAAACACTTACTTTTTCAAATTCACTTGCTCACTTATTTCCAAATATGTCTGCTATAGCATTGTCATTTGCACTCTACATTTCTTAATACAATTCAGTACTCTTACCTTTTCATCCATACCTGCAAGGCCATTCACATTCCAAAATACTATCTTTAGTGTAGCCAATATGATAAAAGGTTGTTCTTCCCTCCTATTGTACATGACATTATTTTTTTAATTTTGGTTTCCAGCTTTTGTGTTACATGCACCCACTAATAGGTTCATAGCTAAATACAGGGCTATCTGTCCTTGTGGGACATTTTAAGGCTAGCCAATTTCCCCTTTTGTGCTTGAAATAACCTAGCCCATTTGGTTATAGATTGGTCTTACCTATTCCACAGTCAATAATTATACATTACCACTAATGAGATTAACTGGCATCATACATAAATAATTTTAGGGGCCACAGGTAGGGGATAACACATTTAGGAGCTGCCTCTGTCCATTAGTAGTACAGGGGGCAGAACTGGCGTAAATTTTCTGTTTCCCATCCATAGATCTAAGTTGCACTTGAATATGGACAGGGATGAATTTTGTTTTATGTGGATGAAGAGTCTGTTCCACAGCAGTGGTATCCTCTGTGCGATACACCTCTCCCTCCAAACAATTCTGCTGATGTTGCAGAAGAGGTGTAGACCCCTAGACCAACTATTTCTGATGCCATTTGACTTGCTGGTGTGCAACAAATCTATCAGTAATGGGTCAGAGGATGTCTTGCATGCCAGACACAGGTCACCTCTTAGCAGTCCGTAGGATACATAGTAGAGTGACAGGGAATTCATAAATCCATGGAGGATATGTTGCTTAGGCCTTATATCCTTTTAGTATGTAATCTCTGTGGGTGTTCCAGTTGTTGCATGCATCTGGATAGATATATGCCAAAAGTGGCATTATATTTATTTACTGGTCTAAGTAGGGCTGAGTAAATGGGCACATTGATATTCCTAGATCTAGACATGATTCTTTTCTTTATAAGCACTACAGTATAGAAGGACTTTCTTCCAACAACAAGCACGTTGATCTAAAGTTAGATCACTGTCCACATAAGTTCCCAAATCCTGGAACAACTGGGTGAACTCTTAGGGGTGTATTGTCAATGTGGTAGTTCCCTTAGATAGATGAATTCCAAAGGATACAATAATGCATTTTTAGCATTTAGTTTCAGTTCATCATTTGGCATCATTTATTTATTTGGGACAAACCTTCCTGTAGGATGGCTAAGTCATTTGGGGATTCACGGATTGTTCCTAGCTTGCCGTCATCTACAAATATACTCAGCCGAAGCCCTTTGGTATTGGCTTTTACTTCCTGGATGGAGCTCTACAGGTGACACGTTTCTTTAATGAGATAACTTCCCCTATTTTAATTATCTGCATCCTGTCAGCCAGTTGGCAATCCAGCAGGTCACAAACAGGTTTATTCCCTTAGATTTTCTACTATGCCTGAGTAAGGAATTTTGTCAAAAGCTTTCATCAGGTTGAGGTGTGTGGTGTGTACAATTTTGCCTTCATCCATTGTTTTGGTGACCTCTTAAAAAATCCACCAGGTTGAGTAAGCATGACTTGCCCTTGATGAATCCAAATTGACATGGCTCCAGTGTTTGAAGGTTCCTTGTATCCTGACTGATTAATGTTTGTCAGGTTGATATCATATACATTTTTTTGTCATCTTCATTTGAGCTATGTCACATTTTACACCCCCAGAACCTAATAATTTAAAACAAATACATAAAACATTATACTTCTTCAAATAATGAAGTTTAACCCTTCCAATAGGAACAATTGACCCAAACTGGCAGCTGCTCACACAGGTACAACTTAACCTAACATTAAGGTTGTCCATACTAAAATGCATCTTACAGACTGTGCTCCTACTTACACTAATTGCTGTCTGTTCTTGCCTTATCTTCACTCCCCCCCGAAATGTGAAAAACAGTATATATGCTTTCAGAAAGCCTTAGCCTTAAAAATGTTTGGTCTTTTATTGTTTCCCCTATAGTCACCTTGTCTCCATGGAAATACAAGTATTAAATGTACAGCTCTACAAACCTCTCAGCTTACACCAAATATTTATTTGCCAAAGGAAAATTTTTCATTACATTCATTGTCCTCTTATTTACGTGCTTACACACAAAAAATTGCTAAAGTCCTTAATCCAGACATTCACATATCAAGGCAGAACATATCAATCACGCATATATTAATAAAAAACGGATAAAGTCCTTAATCCAGACATTCACATACGGAAGGCAGAACGTATCGACCTGTTATAATTTGTACACATTTACACCTCATCCCCCCACCTCAACATTTTGTCTAGCCTTTCTACTCTTTTCACGTGTAATGTCTACATTTCTTAAAACTAAAAAAGTAAAAAAGGCATTTGTTTACTTTATTATATTTATCACATATAACAATAACTAAAAATGCTTTACTATATATAACATGCAATTGATTTCATTATATATTTTATACAAATATTAAGGACAAAAATTGTTTTACTTACAGTTACTTTTCCTTCCTTTTTTTTCTTTTTCTTTCCCTCCCTTCAGTGTTCTTCCAAACATTAAAGCTATGAAGTCTGGTATATGCGTTTCAGTCCCCAATAAGTTTAAGAAAGTCAACAAAAGTACAATCTTTCCACTTTTTCTTGTAAAGCCTTACTTCACAAATGTGATTGATGTTTTATAGTCTCACATGTATTCTCTAACTTTAATGTTGCTGGTCTTCCTCCTATTCATCTCCATCTCCCAATCCCAGACTCCAGTTCAAGTCCAAGGTGGTTTTTCTAGTCAGCCGTTGTGCTTTTTTCCCATCTCTCAAGCATTTTCCTTCAGAACACTGGAAAAGGTTTCACTGGCATAGTCTCTCTACAAACTTTAGTTGCAGAAGAATAAGAAATACAGCCCCCTTTTGTTTGATGGCTAACTTTTTGTTGGACAAACTTTGTATTTCCACATCAAAAAAGTACTTTAATCCTCCAGGAACATTACTCTGAAGACAACTGGGTATAGCAGGTTGAATCTCAAAGCTATCTTGCAACATTTCCTGATTGCTGGGATACATTTGCTTATCTTTTGCCTGGTGTACAGTGAATAATCATTATCCACAAACACTCCTATCTCCAGTTTTTTAACTCTGTCATTTTGCCACAGTTTTGTAAGAATCATTTCTTTCTGCTGGTATGATTGCATCTTTACCAATACAGGTCTTGTCTGAAGGATGCACACATTGTGCCCTTTCAATTATCAAATCCTGCTGTGGAACACCAGTCTAGCCATTTATTTGTGCTTTCATAAAAGTAATACAGTCTGTTCCTTCCAGTTTCACTGGTGCAAGAGAAAATCTCAGGTCTTCTAACATTTTTTGAAACAGCTCTTCTTGAACATTCTCACCCTAGAATAGGTAGCCAGTATAACTACTAGGTGTACAAATATATTGGATCAACTCCTCAAAAATATGAGGAAACATTGCAGCCCCCTCCCCTTGTATAATGTCCTCACTAGTCAGATCAGATCACAAAGCGGTAACCCTTAAAATAAAAATAAAGGTTGCTCCAAGCAAACCCCAGAACATTTAAGAACTTTTTTACAAGGCTAATTACCTCCTATTAAGTAAGCATAGTTAAATTCCAAGTCCCTCAAATTCAGATAACTCAGTCGCCTATGCATAAGTGTAAAATGCATACAAACATGTACATAACTGCATAGAAACAGCAATTCCAAATGAAATAAACTGAGGACAAACTCCAAAAATAAGTCTCCTTGGTGGACACCCAGTATAAATATGTTGTATAACAAAAGAAAGAAAATACTGTCCAAAAATAGGAAGGGCTATGGCCAAAAGACAAAACCTCCCTCATAAGTCTCTTTACTAGAAAGGCTCACCCAGACTCTGCTACACTTTGCTGTGAGGGAAAGGTTAGTTTGCTTTCTATTTGGTGTATTTTGTATTACTGTATTGCCTTTTTATTTTGAATACTGTGATTTGTTTTCTTTACCTTGCATTTTCCTTATATCCTGATTTTAACTGCATATTAAAATTTGAAAAGAGACCACAGCTCTCTCTCTCTTGTAAGTCAGGCAGAAATCAGAACATATCAATGAAGGACTCACACATAAAATAGAACATGTCAGTTAAGGTTAATAATCTGTGAACTGAGGGGGTGGAGCTAGGAATTAAACCTTCTATTTAAGGTGTAAAATAAAACATTTCAGAGCTTTACTAGAAAGACTCACCCAAACTCTGCTACACTTTGCTGTGAGGGAAAGGTTAGTTTGCTTTTTATTTGTTGCATTTGGTATTACTTTATTGCCTTTTTCTATTTTGAATATTGTGATTTGTTTTCTTAACCTTGTGTTTTACTTGTATTCTGCTTTTAACTGCATATTAAAACTTGAAAAGAGACCATAGCTTGCTCTCTCTTGTGAGTCAGGCAGAAATCAGAACAGATCAATTAAGGACTCACACATAAGACAGAACAGGTCAGTTAAGGTTAATCATCTGTGAACTGAGGGGGGGGGGTGGAACTAGGAACTAAACCATCTATTTAAGGGGTAAAATAAAACATTTTTGAGCTTTACTAGAAAGGCTCACTCAGACTCTGCTACACTTTGGTGTGAGGGAAAGATTAGTTTGCTTTTTATTTGTTGTATTTTGTATTACTTTATTGCCTTTTTCTATTTTGAATACTGTGATTTGCCACAACACAGAATCAGCCAAAAGAGACACAACCACTGTACTGTAATAGATTCCTGGTAAAGACAAATGAGCCACTACACAGATATTAAAAAATCTCACTAAATGGTTTTTATTGTATGGTTGTTTTAAATTAAAAGCGAGATTTTTTTAGTATCCGCTTAGTGGCTCATTTGTCTTCACCAGGAATCCATTACAGTACAGTGGTTGTGTCTATTTTGGCTGAGTATTGTGACTTGTTTTGTTTACCTTGTGTTGTACTTGTATTCTGATTTTAACTGCATATTAAAACTTGAAAAAAAGACATCTCAGTCTCTTGTGAGTTGGGTAGAAATCAGAACAAATCAATAAAGGACTCACACATAAAATAGAACAGGTCAATTAAAGTTAATAATCTGTGAACTGAGGGGGTGGAGCTAGGAACTAAACCTTCTATTTAAGGGGTAAAATAAAACATTTCAGAGTTTTACTAGAAAGACTCACCCAGACTCTGCTACACTTTGCTGTGAGGGAAAGGTTAGTTTGCTTTTTATATGTTGCATTTTGTATTAAAATGTATTGCCTTTTTCTATTTTGAATACTGTGATTTGTTTTCTTTACATTGTGTTTTACTTGTATTCTGATTTTAACTGCATATTAAAACTTGAAAAGAGACCACAGCTCTCTCTCAGAGTCAGGCAGAATTTTTTCTCCACCCTCCCACCCAGTTACTGTTGTGTTCTTAAACAACACTGTCTTTCTAGTTACCTGCCCCTTATGATAATTTGACCATATACCTCATTTCCTCTCTGCTTTTACTGGCTTATGTGAGTAAGTGCAAAATTATCACTTTGTGAAACCACTCCCCTTCAACTATTTAAATTGATTGTCCATCCTACTGTATTCCATAGTACCTGAATACAAAAGTGACCACCCCCTTTCAATCTGTCTTGCTGTTTTAAAAAGTGACTCTCTACTAAAACTTAACTTTTTAGACAGCTAAAAGTTGAGTTACCTACTTTCACATCTAATTCCTCTAGTGCACAATGCAGTCTTTAGGATAAACCTATTTTTTCATCTTACCTTTAAGCATCCCTGTGACTAGCACTTGCTCTAAAACCTGCTGGAAAGCACTAGGAAGCCTTAAACCGATACAATCACTCAACTCTCCTTATTAATAAGGAGAAATTAATTGTAGGCACTAAACAGCCTATAATTGCAAAGTACCCTGCTACGGTAAGGGAAAATAGCTCTTGTACTTTACAAAAAAAAGCACCAAACCAAACATGCCCAAGGGTCAGCTTCCGGTGATTTCACCTGTCCACCTGGTGAATCTGGGCATACTGGGGCAATGCAAGCAATTGCCTCATGTACACAGACAACCCTCTCCTCCTACCACCCAACACTACAACCTGTGAGAGATGCACTTATATAGCCAAACTGGAAGCAAAGCTCTGTCCATCCAAGATTGTGCTAGACAGTCAAGAGGAGAAGGTTAATACCCACATTACACCTCAAGCAACATATAGCCCTTCTAAACCCACACCACCAACACCGTCACATAGCAAGACTAAAGCATCATATGCAGAGGCCCTTAACAGTAACCTGCCTAAGCAACAAGGACCTCTGAAGCTGAAACGCAAACAAACAATCACAACCAAAGTGTCACATAGCTCACAACACCAGTGTGCCACCCAACAACAGCCCCTAAGGCAAGACAACATACCCAACACTTTAGTAATAGGTGACTCTATAGTCAGGCACACTGATGTCCCACTCACCAAGCTGGACAAGGAGAAAATTACAGTCAGCTGCCTGTTGGGTGCCAGGATCCACCACATAATGCATGCACTCAAGTCACTCCACAACAAGTACAAATATGACTCTGTCATTGTCCATGTTGGAGTGAATGACTTGAGATGTACCTTCCTGAATTACATGAAAAGAGACATGGAAGAGCTCTTGGATCATGTGGCCCAGGCAGGTATAACCCTAGCCCTAAGTAGCATCCTGCCTTCACCCAGAATGATACCAAAGTATAAGGACAAAATGATTGACCAACAATTGGCTAAGCTTCTGGTGTCATTCAAAGGGGATTCAGTATCTGTCTGCCTGGGCCAACATGATCGACAGACCACGATGCTTTGCCAGAGATAGTCTGCACCTGTCACCCCTGGGATTCAGGTTACTGGCTAAGGTTCTTGCCACCCCTATAGTGCCTTTTTTAGGCAAAGTTCAAAGGACAAAACCACCCCCATAACAGGTACAAGCATGCAAAATCTGAAGTTAATGCTACTCAGTGCTAAAAGTCTAAACTGCAAAATGCACTCTCTCAAGGCACTCCTAAAAATCGAGAATGTCGATATCTGTGCAGTAACTGAAACCTGGTTCAAGGCTCCAGAGGGCACCCCACCATGCTACAACTCTTACCATACTTTTTGGCCACCAAAACAAGACCAAAATTCTAAAGGTGGAGGAGTGTCCATATTCACCAAGGATATTCACACCACCAGGCTAGGTGTCCAAAACAATGCGTCTGAAATTCTCCAGGTGCAACTAACACTATGTAAGACTGCAATCCAAACTGTAGCTTGCTACAGATCCCCCACCATGCCCCAAAATTCTCACTACACCTTTCTAAACATACTGGAAAATATTAAGATACAACCAAACATTCTAATTCTGGGTGATTTCAACTACCCTGCCATTAACTGGGAAAACTACTCATGCACCAACATCTTTGCCCAACAGTTCTTGAAATTCATAAATTCCAATTCCCTGGATCAACTAATCCATAGTCCCACCAGGGTCTCCAATATCCTAGACCTGGTCATTACCAACATGGGAAATCGATGCTCCACACCTATGGTCACCCCCTCGTTGGTCAGGTCTGACCATAAGCTAATCACCCTTGACATCCACATCCCTGCCCCCCCCCAGTAAGGAAACCTTTGTAACAAAACTTTTCCAAAGTCAACTTCATGCTACTGAAGTCAGAATTGACAAACTTCATGACAACCATGCAGACGGGAACTTAACATTCGACTGCTGAATCCTACACTAAGGCATATCCACTTGTGCATGAATCGTGCCATCCCAAATAGAACCAAGACGCTCTCCTCCAAAAAAAGGAAGCCAATCTGGTGGTCCCCTGCCATAAACAAACTTTACAACAAAAGGAAGAAACTGTTGCAGAAAAGAGGAAAATCCCAGGATGCAAAAAACTCCTGTACCATCCTCAGTAAGAAGCTGAGGTCCTGCATAAAATCCTCCAAAGCTAGTTACGAAAATAAAATTGCCAAAGATTCCAAAGACAACCACAAGGCATTCTACAACCATGTCAAGAATCTAAATGGCAATGCTCAGATCTGCTCTGAGCTACAACAGAATGGCATTAAATATAATGGTCCCAAGGATATTGCCAATATCCTGGCAGATGGATTCAGTGCCAACTTCACCCCCCTCTCACCCCCTAAAAGGCCCATCTCAATACTGAAAGATTGCCAAATTCCAGTAATAATGGCCACACAGGTAAAAACCGCACTCTCCAAAGCTAAGAATACATCATCCATGGGACCAGATGACATCCAGGGCTGTGTACTACATGAACTACAAAATGAACTGGCACCTCACCTAAGTGTCATGTTTAATCATAGCCTCACCTCAGGCTTTGTGCCCACTGAGTGGCGCACAGCTACAGTTATCCCACTCCACAAGGAGGGGATCCACCTTGGATCCTGGGAACTACCGCTCCATCAGTCTAACGAGCCTGATCTGCAAGGCCATGGAACGTATTATCATGGACCTTATAAACAAAGACAGTGGCAAACTTCAAACACTGGACCCCACCCAGTTTGGGTTCGTGAAGGGCTGATCTTATGTCCTGAACCTGACTGACTTCTTTGAATCAGTCTCCAGAGCTGTGGACGAGGGTAAGGTGGTCTACACAGCCTCTCTGGACCTTGCCAAGGCCTTTGACACCATCGTCCACTCTGGAATCCTAGATAAACATACTAAGCTGGGCATTAATCCCTACATCACTCGATCGGTTGCCAACTGGCTTACTGACAGAACCCACACTATAAAAGTAGCCCATTCCAAATCCAGCTCCAGACAAGTGACAAATGTAGTACCTCAGGGTTCAGTCCTGGGACCGCTCTTGTTTGGCATCTACTTCTCTGAATTGCAGGCCAACACTAAGGAACTCTGGCTAACAAAGTTTGCAGGTGACTGCAAACTGGGAGCCATTATTGAATCCCCATATTATGTGGATATTCTACAAAAGGGCCTTACAGAAACAGATGCTTGGTGCCAGAGCCATGGGCTCAAGCTCAATGCCAAGAAATGTATAGTTATCCCCTTTGGGGAAAAAACATGTACCCATGAATTATCACATAAGTGGCAGTACACTAAACACTGAAAGTGTGATAAGAGACTTAGGGACACAGGTGGACAGTGGTCTCACCTTCGATAACCACATCACCACAACAGCCAGAAAATCCTTCTATGTGGCACACCAAATCACTAAGGGCTTTTCATTCAGAAAAACAGAGGTAATTGACCCGCTGCACTCACCCCTCATTAGATCCATTATAGAATACAACACTCCATTTGGTATGTACCTCTCAAGACATCTGCAACAACTGGAAAGGCTGCAGAAATACCTCACTAAAAGAATCACAGGCCTAAACAATATGCCCTATGCTGACCGTCTAAAAAAAACTCCAGTTATACTCTGCCGCATATCATCTACTCAGAGGCGATCTCTGCTTAACATACAAGGCCATGTCAAACCCAGAGCTGTTGGAGATGCTACACTTAAATAAATCCCAATCCCTCAGAGCCACATGCTCCAGGGATCTAAACCTTTTCATCACAATGAACAAAACATGCTGGAGGGTTAGGTTCCTGACCCAGAGACTCCTCAGACTCTGGAATAGACTGCCCATACATGTCAAGTAGAGCGCCTCTTTGGCCCTCTTCAAAAGGAACCTTGACGATTAGATGGGAGACAGGAAATTCACCCCGGGGATCATGTCAGTCACCCTGCTAGACAGGGGTCCAGGGAAGTAAATATTGTGGGAAGAAATAGCCAAGGAAATGTTATGGCTAGGCTTGTATAGGCCCTAGGGCCAATAGCTTAGTATCAACCTATGAACAAGCAACTCAAAGGACTAATCATGGCCACCAAAGCCAACTTTGAGGGACAAATTGCCTCCCATCCTAAGGATAATCATAAGGCATTGTTCGGTTATGCCCATAACCTTAAAGGGAAAACCCAACAGTCTGCTGAACTAATACTAAATGCAGCTTCCTATACCAAACTGGGAGAAACAGCAAATTTGCTAGCTGATAAATTTAGCTCCAATTTTACCCCCTTATCACCCCCAGTTTCCCCACAAGAAATACCTTCTGCTATTTCTCCCCCAATTATCACTAAAGAACAGGTCTCCATTGCACTCAGAGATTAAAAACACTGCATCAGTGGGTCCTGATAACATCATATGATGCCTCTTTTTTAATTTCTCCAAATCTTTTAGGTTTCTAATACTATGATGATAATGGACCTCATTCCTAAGTCAAAGTACGATTAAAGTTCATGAAATTAGTATTGTTCCAATCTTTGATGTCAGCCAAAAGTGCCCTTCGCAGCACTCGCAGTGTGCCCAGTAAGGATTTCTTCTGCAATTTGTATGGGATTACATGGATTGGTAACATATCTAAATACGAGTGTAGATTCATTTTTATAAGACCCATTGCTCCAGCTACTATTGGAACTGTCTGGGTATCTTTCTTCCACATTGCTCTCATTTCTGCCTGCAGATTCTGATATTTTATGACACTGTGTCTGTCTGTACGCAAGACACTGTAGTCACTGGGTGTAGCAATTTCAATGATCAATGCTACTTTTGTCTTCTTTTCTTGGGACCACTATATCTGGTTTTCTAGCATCTATCTTTTGAACTCTTAGTAATGGGTGATCCCATGTGATATTAACTTCATCATTTTCTATGATGCTTTGTGGCTCACGTTTCCAGTGTTTTCAGCCACTTCAGTACCATAATGTTTGCACAATCCCCAGTGCAGCAGTCTTGCCACATTATAATGCCTTTCAGTATACAGTCCTTCTGCCATTAGTATGTCACAACCAGCAATGAGGTGTGCGGCTGTTTCCAATTCAGTTTTATAAAACCTACATTGTCTGTTTCTCCCACATGTTAAACAGACTTTGTAAACCAGAGTGTACATACCCCACTATCTTGGGCTGACAATATTAACCTGTCATCTCTTGGTTTGAATTTGCCTCTCCTTAATCATTCTTGTGTTCATTCCTGATCAACATTAGGTTCTTCTATACTTGCAACTATATTTATGCTTTTTCCATGTTTATTGCCTTCTCATCTGGTCCTTTACCTTATATTCTTTCTTTTGTTTTTTGGCACAATCAATTGCTGCCTGATTTTTATCTACTTCTGGTTTAATTTCCATTCCTGCTTGACACCGATATGCTTCTGCTAAATTAAGTAGAGAAGTCATTAGATTTATTCTCCTTGTGTTTCAAAATTTTCACTACATTTGGGCCTTGTGAGGTCAGCAGATATGTGTGGAGTCCTACGATTGGAGATCTATACATCTAATCAGTTTCAAGGAGGCCCATCCCTCCTTCGGAACAGGGAATATATAATCTTGGTATACACTGATTTTTAGAAATAATTTGGTGAGCATGAAGCATTTTTCTTGTTTTCCTATCTAATCTATCCAACATGTTTTGTGGCCAGTCAATCACTCCAAAACTGAAAGTTAGAACAGGAAGAGCAAATTGGTTTATAGCCTGGCTTTTGTTCCTAGATGTCAATGCTGTTTTCAGAATTAATTTAAGTCTTCTAAAGTATTCTTTACTAAGTTTTATTCACATTTGTTCATGTTTTATTGTTGATACTTCAAGTCCCAAATATTTATATACTCCCTCTTGCTCAAGTTCTTTTATATCATATTCTTGTCCCAAACTGATGTTGTCCTGGTGCTGCAGTTTTCCTGCTTTAAAGGTTGCTTTTCCACTTATCAAGACCAAATGGCATTCTTGTATCATCTGAAAAAGTTTTGAAAACCTGCAGCTGTACTTCAGTTCCTCATCTGATTAGCTATACAGTTTTAAATCATCAACAAAGAGAAGATGAGAAGTCTTTACACTCTGTTGTTTTAGGAGCCAAATTGTAGCCATGGCCTAAGTTGTTAAGTAAACAGCTAAATGGGTTAATGGCAAGGCAGAGTAGCAACGGTGACAGAGAGTGGAATATCCCCCTTTGAATTTTTATCCCTGGGATAATAATCTGTCTTTTATCATGGCTTAATTGCAAAGTGGTCTACCACTGTTTCATGGTGACTGTAATGTAGTCAATCAGTGCAGGGTGTATCTTATATATTTTTAAGCACTCTTTTATCTATGAATGTGGGATACTATCAAATGCTTTTTTTATAGTCAATCCATGCCATGCTTAAATTCTTCCCCTTTTTGCAGTTCTCCAGTATGACTTTATTCAATAACAAATGATCTTTTGTTCCATATGACTTTCTTTTATTGCCCTTTTGTTCTACTGCCATAACTGAGTTTTCTTCTAAATGACTATAAACTCTGTCGGCATCAATTCCTGTGTATAGTTTATACGTCGTCGGAAGGCAAGTTATTGGTCTATAGTTTTTAGGGTAGCTTGCAGGTTCACTCAATTGTTTTGCCTGTTGTTAGCCAAGTTGGTGTCTGTCTGGGGTGCACATATAAATAGTTCTTAGTCATGGTTAATCCTAGTGCAACGATATTAATACTTTTAACCAAAAGTAAGCTACTACATCTGGGCCTGGTGTTTACAAATTAAAAGCTTTTCTTAACTTTGTCTCAATCTCTCTGGCTGTTACTTCAGCCAATTTCATATCCTGCACCTTAAACTTCTTATTCTTTCTTTTACTTCTATCCATTTAGCATCTTTGTTATGTTCCACAGGATCTTCACAGATACTTCTCCAAAATATATCCACTTCCACTTTTTTGGTGGTCTTTCAATTCCTTTTACCTTATTTCTCAATTCTCTATAAAACTTTTTTTGGTCATCAATAAATTGCTTATTTTGTACTTTTCCTTTATATTTATCTGTGTATTTTCTGCCTGTGCTGAAATTTTTAGTTTGTTATTTGTGATAGTGCAAGATAGATCCTGATCTATTCTAATACTGTGCATTGCTTTAATCACATTGATCTTTCATAGTATTTTTGTTGATCTATTCCTTCTCCTATAGTCTTCTAACAGTGACACTTCTTGTCTTAATTGCTTTATAGTTTTCTCTATTCGATACTTCCACAATAGTATTTGATTTTTCCTCTTCCTTTCCCTCACTACCCTGTATTCTTGTGGAAGAACTTTATCAGTTATTAATTTAGCAGCAAAATAGTATATCTTGTTTACTAATGTTATATCACATGGATTTCTATGGACAGTTCTAATTACTGCATTCATTTGTTTTATTAGACTTTTGACTTTTTGTGTTTTATTGACCTTCTATAGTCTATTTCTCTCATTGATCTTACTATATCTATACATGTCTATTAAATCAAGCAACTCTTCTTAACTTATTTTCTTCCAAACTGAGGGCACAACCCTTGTTTTCTGTTTCCTGTGGGCCATCTATAAAAAGTTTTATAGCATCTTCCTGTGGCACCTTCTCTTTAATTTCATCCTGTGCCATCTGCTGCATCATATGGGAACTCACTGGCCTATCACTCCTCAACATTGACTGCATCAGAGTTTCCCCAGTATCCTGTTCCTTTCCTTGCTGTCTAGTTTCAAGTAAATGTTTATACTGATTTCCTGTTGAAAGCTCCAAAATATCTTGATAGAACACCTAACCAATTACTTCCTGTTCCACTGTTTTTTCCCTTAATTTGGATATCCATTGTTCTATCTTGTTGTGGTCCTTTCTTCATTTGATTTTCTACACTGAATCCTTCACTTTGTAGGTAGTCCATAACCTCAGTTTCTATTTCTTTAACTTCTCCATTACTAATCTCCTTTTCTACTTTTCCTACTAAATATCTTGAAACATGACCTGTAAGGCCCACTAGAATCTTTCTATTAAACTACAGCCTGGAGACAAGCTTCATCCCTAGTGAATGGAGGACTGTAAGTGTCATCCCCATACAAAAAGGCAGACCATCAAAAGACCCAGGGAACTACAGACCCATAAGTTTGACTAGTCTTATATGGAAGGCCATGGGAAGACTCATTGTGGTCCCAGTCTAGTATCATTGGCTCATTCTACCTAATACAGAGAGAACATTTGAGAAGGCCATCCCACTTAGTTTTCTAACCTTGAGTTATCTTCTTCTTCTCCTCTCTCCCTTTTCTTTACCTAAAAAAAAAAAAAAAAAAAAAAAAAACTTTATTAGAAACTCCCTGTGTTCTGCTTAACTGTAACAAAAAAAAAAAAAAAAAAAAAAAGTACATTTGTTCATAAGTAGGTACTAGGCTATCTGCCCAAAGGCATTTATAAGCCTAGCCGGAATGTGTTGGCTTTCGCCACCCCATTAGATTAGTTCCCTATGCCTCTGTCCAGCAGAGCTACTGAAGTGATCCTTAGGGTAAACTTTCTGTTTCCCATCCACTCGTCAAGGTTTATCTTGAAGAGTGTTAGTGAGGAGCTCTGCCTAATGTAGATTGGAATCTTGTTCCAGAGCATGGGAAGTTCCTGGAACAGGAATCTATCCCATTTATTGTTGTGGTGAGGTTTAGATCCCTAGAGTGTATGGCTCAAGGGGATATGGTTTTCTTTAGGTGGAGCATGCTCATCAATTCTGGGTTGGACATGGCCTTGTATGTCAGGCAAAGATCACCTCTGAGTAGGTGGTATGCAACCAAGTACAGCTGGAGTTTCTTCAGTCGAGCTGCATAAGGCATCTGTTTGAGGCCAATGATCCTCTTGGTGAGGTAGTTCTGTAGTCTTTCCAGCTATTGCAGGTGTCTTGTAAGGTACATCCCAAATGGGGCGTTTGATGGATCTGATGAGTGATGCGTAGAGGGGCACAATGACCTCTTTTGATCTGGATGCAAACCCTTTTGTGATTAGGTGGGCCACATAGAAGGATTTTCTAACCACTTTGGCAATGTTATTATCAAAGGAGAGATTACTATCTACTTGGGTCCCCAGATCTTTTATTTCGTCTTCCGTATTTAGGGGGCTACCACCTATGTGGCAATTTATGGGTACTTTGTTTTTTCCAAAGGGGATGACTATGCACTTTTTGGCATTTAGCTTGAGTCCATGGTTTGACACCACGTATCTGTCTCAGTGAGACCGTTTTGGAGGATGTCTGTGTCAGCTAGAGAGTCAATTATAACCCCTAGTTTGCAGTCATCTGCGAACTTGGTCAGCCATAGTCCTCCTGTGCTTGCCTGTACCTCTGAGAAGTATATGCTGAACAGGAGGGGTCCTAGGACTGAGCCCTGGGGAGCACCACTTGTAACCGGTTTGGAGTCAGACCTAGCTCCCACAACTCTTACTATGTGGGTTCTGTCCATGAGCCTGTTGGCAACCCATCTCATGAGGTAGGGGTTTATGTTCAGGCTGGTGAGCTTGTCTATAATACCAGAATTGGGAATGGTGTCGAAGGCCTTTCCGAGATCTAGGTAGGCTGTGTGGACCACCTTTCCCTCATCTATAGCATTGGTAACTGTCTTAAAGATGTCCACCAGGTTTAGGAGGCATGATCTGCCCTTAACAAATCTGCACTGCGTAGGGTCCAGTGTTTGGAGGTTCCCAATGTCTCTGTTAATGAGATCCATGATGATGCACTCCATAGCCTTGCAGACCAAGCTAGTCAGGCTTATAGGGCGATAGTTCCCGGGGTCTGTTGTGGCTCCACCTTTGTGGAGCAGAATAACTGTTGCTGTGTGCCACTCTATGGGCATGTAGCCTGTGGAGAGGCTGAGTTTGAACAGTATGTTTAGGCGAGGTGTTAGTTCATCTTTGAGCTCATGTAGGACGCAGCCTGGGACACCGTCTGGTCCCATTGATGCTGTGTTTTTGGCTTTGGAGAGGGCTGTTTTAACCTGAGTGTCTGTGATTTCAGGGGCACTACATTCTTCTGGTATAGTTATGGGCCCTTCTGGGGGTGAGAGGGGGGGGTGAAGTTTGCACTGAACCTGTCTGCCAGGATGTTGGCGATATTGGTCAGTTCAGTGTATTTTGTGCCATTCTGCACTAACTCAGAGCAGATCTGGGAATTGCCACTTAGATTCTTGACATAGCTAAAGAATGCCTTGTGGTTATCTTTGGAGTCCTTGGCAATTTTTCTTTCGAAGCTAGCCTTGGATGATTTTATGAGGGATCGTAGATTCTTGCGGATACCGATCAGGGATGTCTTCCCCTCTTGAGATTTTACTCTTTTCTGTACTAGTTTCCTCCTATTGTATAGCTTGTTTATGGCAGGGGTCAACCAGACTGGTTTCCTTTTCTTGGAGGAGTAAGTCCTGGTTTTACTTGGGATAGCATGATCCATGCATTCTTATAGGTGCCCATAGAGTGCATTAGTAAAGGATTTTGCAGCTTGGGTAGCGTTATCCTTTAGCATGGGGGATTTGAAACGTTCCACCTCGGTCTCAAGTAATGTGAAGTTTGATTTTGAAAAGTTTTTCATGGTGGTTTCTTTGACCAGGGGTGGGGGGTGGAATGTGGATATCTACAGTGATTAGTTTATGGTTAGATCTAACCAGCAAGGGGTTGACCTCCGGTGTGGAACATTGTCACTCATATTGGTGATGACCAGGTCCAATATGTTGTCATCTTTGGTGAGAGTGTTAACCAGTTGATCCAGGGCATTTGAGTTTATAAATTCTAGGAAATATTAGGCAAGGGAGTTAGTACTTGAGTAGTTCTCCCAGTTAATGTTTGGGTAATTGAAATCACCCAATATCAGGGTGTTTGGTAGGACCTTTATGTTTCCCAGTGTTTCCAGAAATGCAGAATGGGGGTCCTGGGACATGGTGGGTGATCTGTAGCAAGCTACAATTTGAATTGCAGTTCTGCCCTTTGTTAGTTGCACGTGGATGATCTCTGAAGCATCCTACTGTGCCACTAACCTGAAGGTGAGAGTATCCTTGATGAATATGGATACTCCCCCACCTTTTGTATTTCGGTCTGGGTTTTGTGGCCGAAATGTATGGTATGAGTTATAGCCTGATAGTGCTGGGGTGCTCTATGGAGCCTTAAACCAGGTTTCTGTTACTGCACATATATCAATTTTCTCCATACTGAGTAGTGCCTCGAGTGCATGCATTTTGAGGTTTAGACTTCTGGCATTGAGCAACACTACCCTCAGTTTTTTGTTACTTGTGCTATTTATGGCGGTGGGTTTGTCTTTTGAGCCTTGCCTAAAAAAGGCACTATGGGGGTGGCAAGAGCCTTAGCCAGTATTCGAAAGCCTAAAGGTGACAGGTGCAAGCCATCTCTAGCGAAGCAGCGTGGCTTGTCATGCATGTCATCCCAGGCTGACAGACCCTGGATCCCCTTTGAATGACACGAGAAGCTTAGCCAATTGTTGAAATTGATCATTTTTTCTTTATACTGTGGTATCATTCTTGATGAGAGCAGGATGCTACTCAGGGTCAGGGTCATACCAGCCTGGGCTACGTGATCAGAGAGCTCTTCCATGTCTCTCTTCGTGTAGTCCAGGGAGGTACGGCTCAGGTCATTCAGACCAACATGGACAATGACAGAGTCGTATTTATACTTGCTCAGGGGTGATCTGAGTACTTGTGTTATGTGGCGGATCCTGGCACCCGACAGGCAGCTAACAGTAGCCTTCTCCTTGTTCAGCCTAATGAGTGGGACATCAGTGTGCCTGACTATAGAGTCACCTATTACTAGTGTGTTGGGTATGTTATTTTGCCTTAAGGGTGGTGATTGCTTGGCACACTGGTTTTGTGAAGTATGTGTTACATGGTTTGTGTTGGGTGGTGGCGGTTGCTTGGATGTCTGCTTTGGAGGTCTCTGTTGCTTTTGTAGATTTTTATTTAAAGCCTCCTAGTATGTTTTTGTGTATTTATGTCTGTTTTTTGCCGGTGCTGGTTTCATAGATCTATGTGAGACTGATGGTGTAATGCAAGTAATTCCCTTTTCCTCTTGACTGTCTGGGCCAGTCTTGGGTTGAGAGAGCTTAGCCTCCAGGCTGGCTGTATAATTGCATCTCTCGCATGTATTAGTGTTTGGTGGTAGGAGGAGAGGGTTGTCTATGTACATGAGGCAGTTGTAACATTGCTCAAAATGCCCAGATTCACCAGTTGGACTGGAGAGTACACCTGAAACTGCCCTTTGGACATGCCTGGATAGGTACAGTGAGCTGTTTTACTGATCGGCTGTTAAGGTCGAATGGAGAGCCTTGTCCTTCTCTACAGTATGGGGGGGGGTCTAGTACTAAGGTTGATTAGTGCTTGCTATGAGTTTTGAACAACTGCCGGGCTGAGAAGTGAATGGTTTGAGTGCTTAAGTTGAAAGTTTGTCTAGTTCCAATGGAAAAATTGAAGAGTACACTTTGTGGAGCCGGGAATAGTTATACCCTAGCTAACCGGTGCTGCCCGGCATGCAAAACTGCGCTAATGCGGGTTTTATAGCAAGGAAATGAAAGACATAGAAATTAGTCCAAAATGGCCAATAAACTACTAATTTCTGGGCTGAAACCACTCCTCCAGGGACAGATAGGCTGCTCAAAACTCCCCTCTCTCACAGGTGAACAGAGAAAATTCCTTCTATCCAAGTAAGGTATGGGCAAACACAGAAACTTGCAACACAGCCCTGAATTTATCACTAACCAGAAAACTGGACTATACTAGCTTAGAAAGGCGGGAAAACAATTATATTTTTTGTTTTTTTCACTAGCTTTTTTAACTAGTCTAGTCCAGATACAGATTTGCTATATCCAGGACTGTTTGTAAGCTTCTGAGCCCCCCAAGCCTTTCTGAGTTGGAGGGAAGCCTTCCAGCTTATCAGTGGGAATGGTAAGCACTAGGTACCCTATCTACCACATAAGGAGTGGTTCTGGCCAAGAAAATGTAGTTATTGGCCGTTTGGGCAGTTTTTCCATCGCTCTCAACTTTCTGATTTAAAAGCCCACATTTGCACTTGTTTCTTTCCTGTAACTAGTCTAGTTCAGATACAGATTCTTAGTTTTAGCACTTGAATTTGCTTATTCATGCTCAGCACTTGTTCAGAACTTGTTGTAAGCACTAAATAAGCTACAAATTACTACAGCACTCAGCCTTCCTCATTACCTAGAGGAAAACAGTTTTTGTACTTACTTTCCTCACTTGCTTAGAGAAAAACAGCTCTTGTACTCACTTTCCTCACTTGTCTAGAGGAAAATAGTTTTTTATTCAGGCATGTCCAAGGGTCAGCTCCCAGTGTTCTCTCCTATCTGATGAATCTGGGCATCTTGGGGCAATTTAGCAATTGCCTCATGTACACAGACAACCCTCTCCTCCTACCACCCAACACTACAAGAGATGGACTTATCTAGCTAAACTGGAGGTAAAGCTCTCTCCAACCAAGACTGAACTTGACAGTCAAGAAAAAAAAGGTAAACACTTGCACCACACCATGCTTATCACATAAAACTAAACATACACCACTAAAATCCACACATAGAAACACAAAAACATTCATGGAGGCTCTCAATAATAATCTGCTCAAGCAAAAGAGACCGCCAAAGCAGAAACACAAGCAACCTCCACCCGCCCAACACAACCCAAATGACACATAGCCCACAAATTCAGTGTGCCACTCTACCACAGCCCATAAGGCAAAACAACGTACCCAACACACTAGTCATAGGTGACTCTATAGTCAGGTACACTGATATCCCACTCACCAAACTAATTAACTGGGAAAACTACTCATGTACCAACTCCTTCACTCAACGCTTTCTGGAATCCATAAATTCCAATGCCCTGGATCAACTTATCCACACCCCCACCAGGGGCAGCAATACCCTAGACCTAGTTATTATCAACATGAGTGACTGGTGTTCCACACCTGAAGTCAACTCCTCATTGGTCAGATCCGACCATAAGCTAATCACCCTAGATATCCACATCCTGCCCCCCCCCCCCATTAAGGAAACCACAGTAAAAATTTTCTCCAAAGCCAACTTCATGCTTAAGACAGAAGTGACCAACTTCATGACACCCACACAGATGGAAAATACAGTTATGACTGCTGAATCCTACACAAATGCACTCTATAAGCACTTACACAAGTGCATGGATCGTGCTATCCCAAACAGAATCAAGATGCTATCCTCCAATAAAAGGAAGCCAATCTGGTGGTCCCCTGCCATAAACAAACTCTACAACAGAAGGAAGAAACTGTTGCAAAAAAGAGTAAAATCACATGAATGGAGGAGTTCCCTGGTCAGCCTCAGAAAGAAGCTGAGATCCCTTATACGATCCTCCAAAGCCAGCTACGAAAACAAAATCACCACTGATTCCAGGGACAACCACAAAGCATTTTATAGCTATGTCAAGAATCAGCATGAAAATTACAGAACCGACTGATATTGCCAACATCCTGGCAGATAGGTTCAGTGCTAACTTTACCCCCTTCACCCCCTAAAGGGCCCATATCTATACAGGAAGAATGCAGAGTCCCTGTAATCACAACTACACAGGTAAAAGCTGCACTCTCTAAAGCCAAAAACACAGCATCCATGGGACTGGACAACATCCCAGGCTGCGTTTTACACAAACTTCAGAACAAACTGGCTCCCCACCTAAGCACCATGTTCAATCATAGCCTCACATCAGACTTTGTGCCCACTGAATGGCGCACAGCAACAGTTATCCCACTCCACAAAGGGGGAGTCACCACTGATCCCGGTAACTATTGCCCTATTAGCCTGACGAGCCTGGTCTGTAAGGCCATGGAAGTATCATCATGGAACTCATAAACAAAGACATTGGTAACTTCCAAACTTTGGGCCTCACCCAGTTTGGGTTTGTGAAAGGCAGATCATGCCTCCTGAACCTGATCGACTTCTTTGAGGCAGTCACCAAAGCCATAGACGAGGGTAAGGTGGTGCACACAGCCTATCTTGACCTTGCCAAGGCTTTTGACACCATCCCTCATTCTGGAATTATAGCTAAACTCACTAACCTAGGTATAAATCCTTACGTCACAAGATGGGTTGCCAACTAGCTCGCTGACAGAACCCACACTGTAAAAGTTGCAGACTCCAAATCTGACTTTCAAACCAGTGACAAGTGGAGTACCACAGGGTTCAGTCCTGGGACCTCTCCTGTTTGGTATCTACTTCTCTGAAGTACAGGCTAACACAGATGGCCTTTGGCTAATGAAGTTCGCAGATGACTGCAAACTAGGAGCCATAGTCAAGTCCCCAAATGATGTGGACATCCTACAAAAGGACCTCATGAGACAGATGCCTGGTGTCACAGCCATGGGCTCAAGCTCAATGCCAAAAAGTGCATTGTCATCCCCTTTGATAAAAACTCTGTATTCAGGAACTACGGTAGTCTACTTAATGCTGAATGTGTGATAAGAGACCTTGGGATCCAGGTGGACAGTAGTCTCTCCTTTGATAATCACATCGCCACAGTAGTCAGGAAATCCTTCTACATGGCACACCTCATCACAAAAGTGTTCTCATCCATGAAAAAAGAAGTCATTGTTCCCCTCTACTCGACACTCATTCGACCCATTATAGTGTACAAGGCCCCATTTGGAATGTACCTCACAAAACATCTGCAGCAGCTGGAAAGGCCACCGAAGTACCTCACAAAGAGGACTACTGCCCTCAAACAGATGCCCTACACTGACAGCCTCAAAAAAATCCAGCTTTACTCCATAGCATATCACCTACTCTGTAGTGATCTCTGCTTAACATATAAAGCTATGTCAAACCCAGAGCTGTTGGACATGCTTCACCTACAGAAATCCCAATCCCTGCGAGCTACACGCTCTAGGGACCTAAACCTTGTCACCACAATAAACAGGACATGCTGAAGGGATAGATTCCTGTCCCAGAGACTTCCCATACTCTGGAACAAACTACTCGTCTACATCAAGCAAAGTTCCTCATTAGCACTCTTCAAGAAAAATCTTAATGAGTGGATGGGAAAAAGGAAGTACACCCCGGGGATTACTTCTGTGGCTGTGCTCGACAGGGGCAAAGGAAAAGAACTTTCTTGGGTGGCATAAGCCAGGGAACCTTGTTGGCTAGGCTTACTTAGGCCCTTGGGCCAATAGCCTAGTACCTACCTATGATAAACATAGAAATAGGAAATCTTCAAACACAGGACCCATTCCAGTTCAGTTTCATCAACAGTAGGTCATGCATATTAAACTTAGTGCACTTCTTCGGGAAGGTAACTAGAGCCACGGACAAGGGCAAAATGCTACATACTGCCTATCCTGACCAGGCAAAAGCATTTGACAATACCTTATCTGGGTATTATAGACAAACTGACAAATTTAGGTATAAATCCCTATTGTCACCCAATGGATAGCCAAATGTCTCACAGACAGGACACATGAAATTAGAGCAGGGGAATCCAACTCCACCAAGAGGGCTGCCAAAAAAAGCAATTACTAGAAAATGGAAATCAAAATATAAACCATCTGTATTACAAGTAGTGAATATACTAACAGAAATAAAATAACTGTAATTAAGATCTTTAGAAAAGGTTAGGAGCAAACTACATAGAAAAAATTGGAATTGTGGAAACAATATACACAAGGGAGGAATGAGATTTAAAAGAAGGCAGGACTTAAATGAGCTATGTAATATTTGCCTGAAAATAATTGGGTAGATTATAACTGATGCACGTTTGCAACTGTGAGTATGCCAGTATGGTTTGTGATGTAAAATGCTTGCAACTAGGATTTTGTCAGTGTGGTTTATTTTCATTTATATAAATGTATGATTGCTTATGTCATAAGTGATGGTATAATAAAGATGTTTCTTGTTTAAAAAAAGGGGCAGGAACAGGAACTGAATAATTTATGTAATGTTGCTTAGGTTACATGATATACAGCAATACATGTAAAGTATAATATTTGTTAATGTTAATTTGTTAATACAGTTTGATTACTTTTGTATAAATGTAAATTTGCCTGTGTCACAAGTGACAATTAGGTGTCTAAAAAAAAGAGGTTGGTTCCTAGTGGTGTCCCACAGGGATTCATACTGGGACCTCTCCTGTTTGGAATATATTTCTCTGAAGTCAAGGCAAATGTATATGGCCTTTGGCTGATCAGATCTGCTGATGACTGCAAGTTGGGTGCAATCACTGAATCCCCTAAAGACATAGATATCCTCCAGGAAGGTCTGACACAGACAAATAATTGGTACCAGAACCATGGCCTAAAACTCAGTGCAAAAAATACATAATCATGTCCTTTGGGAAGATGGCCACCCCTGCAAATTACAACACTGATGACACTTCCTTAAGAGTAGACTCTGTGGTAAGGGACTTGGAAGCTCAGGTTGAGAGCAACCTGGGATTAGATTACCACGTGTCCATGGTAATGATAAAATTCTTCTACGTGTCTCATCTTATAAGTAAGAGCATGGCATATCTGCATGATTTTTCCCAATCAGTGTTTTCTTTTCACCTTTTTTAGTTGATTTTCTTTCAGGCTCTCTAAGTTTCTTCTTTGCTGGCATCCAGGCACAGTAATTGAATTTACTAAAACTTGCAGTGTTCTCTCTGTTTCTTTTTTCATACTGGGAAAGCAGAAATCAATCTGTTGAACAGTGTGCAGGCGTCTTGGAAGTCTTTGCTGACAATTATATCCTGATAGAGGAATAAGACAGGCCACTGGACAGTAACTCTCACAAAAAAAATCAAGAACCAAAGGCAGCTGAGCCTGAAGAAGATGCTGGTTCTTTGACGGTACCAACAAATAAATATTTTCCACTTACACATATAGATTTTTAAGTGCAAGTTTTCTCACAAATACCTAAAAGATATCAAAATTCTATCATTCAACCATTTAGTTGAAAAGTTTGTAGACTGGGGTGTATCAAACTGCTCCTATCTTGTGTGAATAAAATCAGTCTGTGGCAAAGTTCGTGGTAATTGTCCTTGGTCAAACTGAAAAACAGGAAGGACTACTGTTGCCTTGGCCAAAAAGGGAGTCACCACCACAATTTTTATAGGGTTCTTCTAGATCTTTATAAAAACCTGGTTATTAGTGAGGAGTGGAAAAAATACATGGGAATAAGAAAGCATCTGCCTTCTAGGGCTATTTGCAAGGAATCCTGTGAGCAGAATGTCTTCCATTATCTGTTCTGAAGAGAGGTAAATAGACCTTCCTGAGGAGTTCTCCAGAGTCAGATCAATTCTTGGAAGACTCCAGAATGAAGTTTCTATTTATGGGGATCTGTCCTGATCCTGCTGAGGTTGTCTGCAATGAAGTTTTGCTCTGACAGACTGTATGAAGCCTGAAGAGTCAAACTGAACTGAGTTGCTACCTCACAGTGCATCATAGCAAGTCTGCAAAGAGAGTAATATCCATTAGCCCCACCCGTTTGCTTATCTACAACATCACTGTGCATTGTCTGTATATACCTGCAGAGATCCTGAGGACCACAGATGATTCATAGTCTTCAAAGCATTCATAACTGCCAACATATCTCTGATATTTATGTGCTTTTGACTGCCTTCAAGATCCCAAAGTGCTTGTACTTTTATCCATTTTGAAAATACTTCCCCACGCCAGGTTTAAAGCATCTGTGGTGACTGACTTGGGGGGGTAGAAGAAAGAATGGAATACCTGGATTGCAAGCTATCTTGTCTACCTGACATCCAATTTCCCGGTTTACAAATCCCAGAACTGAGAACCGAAAGGACAGATGTAGAGTTGAGACTGATCTGAGGCATCATTGTATTTTCCTAATGTGTAGTCTGTCAAGGGGAGCACAATTATCATCAATGCCATGTACACCAGAAGCCTAAGGAACTCTCTTGCAAATGAATAGTAGTTTTGACTGGAGAAACTCAGGAAGAACTGTTGAATTGTTTCTACTTCGTCTGGAGGAAGGAAGTTTCTTCTCAAAGCAGGGTCCAAAAAACATATCAATAAAATCATTCTGTAAGGAGGGATGACAACAGACTTCTAAAACTTGATATGAACACCCAGATTAAGTAGAAGTTCATGAACAGTTGCTAAAGACTTTTGACAGCTGAAAAACAAATTTGCAAAGATAAGACAATCATCCAGATATGAAAAAATGTTGAATGACTTGAAGTCTGCAGTAAGCAATGACTGGTGCTAGATATTTTGTGATTATCTTTGGTGAAGTGGAATGTCCGAAGGGTAAACAGAGAACTGATAATGTAATCCAGATACACCAAATATTAAAAAATGCCAGAAATGCTCTGCAATGGGAATGTAACTGCAGGTGTCCTTTGGGTCCATCGTTATCATAAAAGCTAGATGATGGAGTACAAATACTATAAAGTGAAGAGAAAACATCTGGAACTTCGGAATCTGGAAAAAGGTTTTAAAAAAGAAAGCTCCAGCACAGGCCTCCAGGATCCTTTTATTTTGGGAACTAGAAAATTTTTTGAGTAGGGGGGCACAGGTTCTAGGACTCCCGCAGACATCAAATGCTGCAGGAGGGGGATAGGGACAGATTTGGTTCATGGGACAAGAGGGAAACCCTTGTAGAGGGGGGAGCAATTCTAATTGCTAAGTGCACCCCCAATGGATTACTTTCAGAACCCAGCTGTCTGAAATGATTTGATACCACAAAGGCCAGTGAAGTCTCAGAGACATGGAAAGTTTGTCAGGGTGGGAGGGACAAAGAGTTTGAACAGGGAGATTGTCACACTGACTGAGAGGACTGTCCTTGATTTTTACAGGTTTTTTTCTTCTTTTTAGAGTGTCCTTTCCATTGCTTTTTAAAACCCTGTTTGCCAGCTCTTTACTGATTAGTTTCATAGTTTGGTTATGCTGTCTTAAGACCAGACCATTAATGTACAGGTTCCACATTTCCAGAGTATACATTTCTTCCAAACCAAGAATCTAATGACTTCCTAAATACATGCAAAGCATCGTACATTTCCAGATAACCTATTCAAAGATCTAATTAATGATTGTGTTTTAAGTTTGTTGGTGACATCAGTTTTACATTTTGGGATCAGTAAGGTATAATCTTTTCCTCCTGATAATTACAAGATGGCAAGATTTTGGTGTTGAAAAATAACCTAGATTTTTCATCATGCAGTGCAATATATGCCAGACATAATCTTCCACATAAGCAATGATAAGTTATGGAATATAACAAGCCTTGTCAGACATTCTTCATAACATAAATTATGGCATTCAGTAATATGTTTGGTGAAAATCCTTTGACTATCTTCCAGTAATGTCATTTTTTCTTTGGAATATGTACAAAATAAGGAGTTATATTCAATAACTGGTCTTAACCTAGGTTGTAAATATTTAAAATATTTAACTATAACCTTTCCTGATCTACTGCCATTTTTTTTACAACAGTCCCATAACTTGTACTACCTTTAACTTGATTGCATAAACGTTAATTTTTAAAGTCCAGACTGAGTGTTATGCAGATACCCAAGCCATTATATTCAAAAATCTTATTAACAACATTTGCATCCAAACTGAGTTTGTGGACTGGTTTGGATGGCCAAGATGCAAAACACCACTATTTTACTATTTATATATTACACTATTATTTCTCAACCATTTGTATACCTCCAGGACATACGAGTTAAATTTAATATAGTTGATGGCGCTAGTTAAATGCACCTATTTTAAAGTTGTCTCTCTCTCTTTATATATATATATATATATATATATATATATATATATATATATATATATATGGATCTACTACTATTCACCGAAAGCACATTTCACTGAAACACATTTGACCGTGCACTTTTCACCGAAAGCACATTTCACCGAAAACACAATTCACAGAAACACATTTCACCGAAAGTTGTAGATGGCCTTTTCCCCACTACAGTGCGACCCTGGAGTTAGTATATATAGTAAGGGGTGTGGGGGCATAGCCCCCCACATATTTTAAATATTTTGAATTATATACATGGATACATGTAATTGCAATATATTACTGTTCTCTGACAATAATATATACATGAAATATGTGGGGGGCTATGCCCCCCACACCCCCCTTACTATATATACTAACTCCAGGGTCGCACTACAGTGGGGTAAAGGTTATCTACAGATTTCAGTGAAATGTGTTTCAGTGAATTGTGTTTTCAGTGAAATGAGCTTTCTGTGAAAAGTGCACTCTAATTTGATTTTCGGTGAAATGTGCTTTCAGTGAATAGTAGTAGATCCATGTATATGGAAACCCAGTATATGTTGTTATTAGGTAAAAAGAAAAATACAAAATTGGACAGTAATATGCTCAATACAGTCTCTGTGGAACACCAGAACCAGTTGTTGACCAACTAGAAAAGTGTTCATTCAATTTAACATGTTGTTTTCTGTTATTGAGCCAATCCTTCATCCAATTCAAAACACGTGTTAACATTCTAGGTGGTCATGGAGTTGATCAATACCATTGTGGGACCCTATCGAAGGCTTTTGTAATTCCAAATAGTTCACTCCAACACTGATGCCATTGTCCATGATTAGAACTACAGAATGCTTACTCATAAAACCATGTTGATTAGTATCAGTTAATTTCCTTTCCTCATACATAGTGGATATGCACCGTTCAAAACATATACTTAATACTGATGTTAGACTAATAGGAAAATAGTTGGTGATAACGTTGCTAAAATGTATGCATAATATATTACCATGTTTCCAGCTAACAGAAACCCATGGAACTACTGATCCATAAGTTTGACTAGATAGTGTTTAATTAATTGATAATTTTAGTTATATATGAAGCAGTCTGGTATTAAATATGGACCCTCTGAGCTATTTTTAATCTTAAATAAAGCTTTTTTAACCATTTATTCCTCGATTACAGAACAAGTAGTTTGAGAAATATCAAAAGAGTAAAATAATGATTATTCAGAATTTCTGTTAATTTGTTTCTATTGTGATGTCCCTGCACTGGCCCAGTAATCAATAAGCTTTAATCCTCACCACTATCACCAGGGAGGGATGTACACATTGGGGAGGATGACATGTACACACACAGTAAAGTACAATTTTCCTTAAGAGCACATAGAGATCACAATCAGTCTAGGGCTGGTTTCTGCCTCTTTCTCCAGATCCCTAATAAGACTGCCCACTGGCACAGCTACAGAGTTGAGTCATTAGCCAGGGTTCCAAGCAAAGTCCTCCCAGTACTCTCTCTGTTCAACCAGTGCTTCATGTCCCTGCAGGAGTAGCTGACACACACACACACACACACACACACACACACACACACACACACACACACACACACACACACACACTTTGAGATTTATATATACACAAACACACCTGGGAAAGGCTGACAAGTTTACTAGCTATGCCTCCTTCTGCCCAGACCATAAGGTAGTTAGCACTGCCACCAAAACCCCTTATCAGCTACTTTAAGACCCTTCCCAAGGGGTGACCAATGTTACTGCATAATGTTACTATTACCCAAATGGCAAGTGTGACCAAGGACAAGGCTATTTAGGAATGGCCTATACAGTGTCACCAAATACAAATGCAAGTACTCCAAGAGCTTAAATATCTCTAAACAAACCAGGCACAATTAAAAGGTTTAAATATATTTAATAATAAAAGAACAAGACAATATTCAATAACTCAGGACAGTGACTACAGAGTTCAGAATCACAGGAAACAGGTACACTGTTACATTCTTGAAGCTCAGTACATAGCATACAGTTCAACATACACTTCTGCACCAGTAGTTTAATATCCATATAACATATATAGTTCTCTTACATTTGTAAGACAAGCTTATGGTTCATATTAATATTCACAAATGACATATGATTATTTCACAATGTCACATTTTCTGTATAAATCATATTAATGTTTTCAAGTGACATATTATTATTTACAAAATTCAAGCTAGCTGGGCTGGCAGCATTTCAATTTGTCACCCCCCCCCCCACGAGAACCCAAGCTAGTTTTTCAAGTGACCCTTGAGAAACATTGTTTGAGAGGGTGAGCTTATCTAGGAATACCTTACCCCATTCCCTGTTTTGAGATTCCAGCTGCCCTAGCATTGCTGACCCCAGTACTGTGCTGCACTCCCCCATCATATGCCTGCAACTGTAGGCTCTACCACAGTAGTTTGGGATTTTCCTGGCTGGCTCCCTGTAGCCATAGATCCCCCTTAGACTCCTCCTGCCTTGTACTGCAAATACTCAACACAAGGGCCTCCCTATCATGGTAAGGTTTCATCATGTTAACATGCTACAATTTGTGCCCCTGCCTCCTGCCTAGCAGTTCTACCATGTATTTAACTTCACTGACCTTCCTTACCACCTTGTTGCATCTGGCAGGAATGAGAACCACTACCTGCTGCCCTACAGCATACTCTCTAGCTCGAGCAATCCTGTCATACAAGACCTTTTTCTGCTGTTGAGCTTCTGCCAGGTTCTCCTGGGCCAAGCCCACGAGTTCCCTGACCCTTGTCCTGAGGTTTAGGACATATGCCACAAAAGACTCCTTATGGGAATCACACTCACCCTCCCACTCATCTCACATCAAATCTAGAGGCCCTCCTCACCCTATGCCCATACAGAAACTCAAAGGGTGAAAAACCTGTGGATTCTGGGGAACCTCTCTGTAAGCAAACAACAAATGGGGAAAATATTTGTCCCAGTCCCTCTTAAACTGGTCTGCAAATCCCCATAGCATGGTCTTGAGTGTAGAGTTTAACCTTTCAACAAGACCATTAGTCTGGGGATAGTAGGGGGTGGTCTTTAGGTGCTTCACCCCACAGTACTTCCAAAGACAAGCCAGCAAATCTGACATGAAATTGGCACCTTTGTCAGTCAGTATTGCTTTTGGGAAACCTACCCTGCTGAAAATCTCTGCCTCAGGGTATCTGGTAGCATAATCCACTACCACTAGGATATACTTTTTCCCTGTTGAACTTAGGGTACTCAGAGGCCCCACACTATTGATAACTACCCTCTCAAATGGCTCCTCAAATCACAGGCAAAGGCATCAAAGGAGCTTTCACCTTGTCTCCTGTCTTGCCTACCTTTTGGCACTGCTCACAGGTCCTGCAGTATCCTGTTACATCTCTGGAAATCCCAGGCCAATAAACATTCTGTGTAATACATATCTTTGTACGTTTTATGCCCATATGACTTGCAACAGGAATAACACGGGCCATGACTAGAAGTGCCAGACAGTAGGATCTGGGCACTACCAACTGGTGGATTTTCTCATACTCTAGCCCTCCCTCAGGGGTCCACTCTCTATACAGTAACCCCTTTGTCCCAGTATACAGATTTCCCCTTCCCTTGAGAATCAGGTGCCTTAGTAGCTACCACTTTCAGGCCTTGTAATGTAGGGTCTGAGAGCTGAGCTTGTCTCAACCCTCTCTTTGTAACCCTCTTTGTAACCCTTCCCAGCCCTCCTTCCACAGGAGGTCTGGTATCCTCTAACAGCGGTGCCTCACTGGCAGCCTGTGTACTACTACTCACGTCTGCCCTTGCAGTCACTCTGTCCAAGGGAATATCAGTAGCCACAAGCAGCTGTGGCTCACCTTCAGTCTTACTGCTACAAGGTAGCTCCCTTCCTGAAGTAACCATCTCACCAGTCCTGGCTGCAACTGTGCGGCCTGTCTGGGTGTCTCCCAGGCTACCAGACCCATATGCTTGTCTCCAAGCCTGACTGCATGTAACTGGTTGCACACATGGTACTGCATTATCAAAATCATTCCCTATCAGGACCTCTTCAGGGATATCCTCCAACACACCTACTTGCTTGCTTCCTTTTCCATCCTCCCAGTGAAGGTGAACCCTAGCCAAAGGTATCTGGAATGGGGTCCCTCCTAAAGATCTGACTGAAGTAGACTGCCCAAGCAAGTAGTGCTCCTCTGTAAACATTGCAGGTTTCATAATGGTTAGGTCAGAGGCTGTGTCTCTCTTAGCAATGGCCTCTTTCTCATTCACTATGATAGGATATAACATTTGGTGGTAGTTTGGTAACCTTGTTGTCTCAAGACAACCTACTGTTGGCATTTTGTCATTCCCACTTACTGGCTCTCCCACCTTTTGTTCCCCACCTTGCCTCTGTGGACATCTATATGCTACATGGCCCCACTGGCTGCATTTAAAACATTTAACCCTTGGTCCTGGATGTGTACCTGGATTAGTGGCTTCCCCTGCTACTGGCGGACTCTGTTGAGGCAGTGTGGGCTGCCCACCATGGGTACCCTTAGACCCATGAGTAGCACTGGGTGTCCCTTTCCTGTGCAGTGATGCCCTGCTTGCTAGTTATAGGTCACCCTTCTTCCCCAACTCATCTACAGTAGTGCATTGCCTATCAGCTAACCACATTCTCACGTCCTCAGGCAAAGTGCTAAGGGCTTTTTCCCTCACCAAAAGGCCAGCCCTTCAAAAGTGGTGACCTAACATCCACTCAACCACCTACGAAAATAAGTGCTTAGTTCAGCAACATATTCACACACACTTTCATTTGCCTTGCGTCCATGCTAGCAAAACTTTTTCCTCTAAGCTGCAGGTGTTAACTTAAAATATTATAGCAAACAGTTCTTTACAACATTACAATTTAAAGAGCCATTATCAGACAGCTTGGAAACAACAGTTACAGCTTTACCATGGAGTAAGGGGTCAGGAACTGTACCCAGAGTCCTTGGTCAACATTATACTGTTTACATACATTCTCAAACATATGAATGAAACTAACATTATCCCCCTCTGTAAATTGTGGAAGAAATGTATTGACCTTTGTTGCTTCTGGTGTTCAGTTACTCCCTTCCCCACTACTTCCATGACTCTGGCAAAGAGTCAGCATCTCCTTTTCATGTTGCCTCTGCCTCGCATTCTCCTCAGCCAGCAGACGGTACAGTTTCTCATTTTCCACAGCCTTCAGATGTTGCAGTTTCTCATTTTCCTCAGCCTCCAGATGTCTCAGTCTCTCTGCTGCTTCTATTTCCAAACACTTGGCCTCTAGCTTAAGTCTCTAACTTCAAATGGATTTTTAAGTCCTCTGTGGAAAGGTTGAGCTGTCTATTTTCTGAGAGTTTTGCATCTCCATGGCTTGTATGACTGTCCTCCTGGTTGCTATTTTGTGATGCAGCTGTGACCAAAACTGAAATCATGTCTGCTTTACTCAGGTTGGCATGCATGAGTCCTTTAGCCTGGCACATCTCAGCCAACTGACTCCTTGTCGGCTTGCCATACTTCTCTGCTGACATGCTTGCAATCTCTCCCTGACTAAGCTAACAAAAAAATAAAACAATTGTGATATGAACTCTGAATGTTCACTACGTGGCTGATTGAGAGTACAAACACCTTCAGTGATTACTGTACACAAGCTACAGGAATTCAATATCCACACCACTACAAGCCAATTAATATGTGATGTGGCTAACTCACTACTCTCAACCAATTAATATGCGATGTGGGTATCCCACCACCGCTACCAATTAATATGTGATGCCCCTGTACTAGCCCAGTAATCAAGCAGCCTCAATCCTCAACACTAGCACCAGTAAGGGATGTAAACATTGGGGAGGATGACAAGTACACCACAGTAAAGTACAGTTTTCCTTAAGAGCACATAGAGATCACGAACAGTCTAGGGCTGGTTTCTGCCTCTTTCTCCAGATCCCAAATAAGACTCCCCACTGGCACAGCTATAGAGTTGAGTCCTTAGCCAGGGTTCCAAGCCAAGTCCTCCCAGCACTCTCTCTGTCCAACCAGTGCTTCTTGTCCCTGCGCAAGTAGCTTACACACATGGGCCTATATTATATGTTTGAAGTTTCAAAACTTCAAACCTCATATAATCCAACTTACATAAGCGAAGTTTTAAAACTTCGAACATGTAATAAAAAAAAAAAAAAAAAAGAAACCTACCTGAATGCTGTGAGCAGGGGGACGAGCACCCCTGCACCCCCACACCCCCTGCTACTTAAATATACCAACTCCGAGATCGCACTTTAGTGAAGTGAGATCGCCATAGGGAATGTTTCCCTTTACTTCACTGTAGTGCAATCTCGGAGTTGGTATATTTAAGTAGTGGGGGGGGGCTGCTCACAGATTTGAAAACACTCTGCTTGTGCTGTGCTGATGAGGTCATAACAAGGCTGAAATATGCATACTCACAGCTGTGCGGTTTGGCTTTATTAGCCTGAAATTGTCCATTAAAATGATGAAACAAGTCATGGGTATTCAGAATTGCCAGTTAGCTGAAACATCTGATGTTCATAAGGGTCATTTGCATATATCCCATGTGCCTCTGATACAAGAGGTATGGGAGGTCACTCAGTAGGGTAGGGAGGGTGGCCTAATGGTTAAGGTGTTTACCTTACAAACACAAGGTGCAGGGTTTGAGTCTCACAAGGGATAATTGGCTAGGCTTAAAATGGCTCGCAAGGGCAGTTAGCTTAGTACTAATCTATGAACTTCTATGAACCTATAGTCTGACTGGATACATATCCATTTTCAGCAGAGGCCCAGGGAAAAAAGCTCCAAAGATAATTACAACAGCAAACATGATAAAACAAATACACCTTTAAAACTGCTGGTTTAGCTTAGTGGTATGTTGCTCTGACTGTAGTGCATAGTGTTCTGGGTTCAAGACTTGGCAGTGAAATGCATGGTGGTAACAGCGTTCAGCTAAGTTGGTTTTGTTTTTTTATTTTTTATTACATGTTCAAAGTTTTAAAACTTTGCTCATATAAGTTTGATTATATGAGGTTTGAAGTTTTAAAACTTTGAACATATAATACAGACCCGACACACACACACACACACACACACACACACACACACACACACACACACACACACACACACACACACACAAACACACACACACACACACACACAAACACACACACAAACAAACAAACACACACACAAACAAACACACACACACACTTTAAGATTTGATTTATATATACACAAACACACACCTGGGAAAGGCTGTCACAGGTTTACTAGCTATGCCCCCTTCTGCTCAGACCATAAAGTAGTTAGCACTGCCACCAGAACCCATTATCAGCTACTTTAGGGCCCTTTCCAAAGGGTGCCACTCTTACTGTGTAATGTTACTATTAACCAAATGGTAAGTGTGACCAAGGACAAGACTATATAGGAATGGCCTATACAGTGTCAACAAATACATATGCAAGTACTCTAAGAACTTAAATATCTCTAAACAAACCAGCCACAATAAAAAAGGGCAAATATATTTAATAATACATAATAAAAGAACAAGACAATATTCAATAACTCAGCACAGTGACTACAGAGTTCAGAATCACAGGAAATATACTAAAACAACAGTGCAGGACACTCTCAAATAAATACAGAAAACATATAAACTAATTTTTACTATATTCCTATCTATATCTAAAAGATACTATGTCCTAAATAACTTACTTACAGAACAAGGCAAATGTACTGCTGATGATGAGTGGATGTTGTCAGATCCAAAGACAAATACAAAATGCCCAGACTCACTCTCTGAGATAATACACATTACTGCTGGGTTAGCTGGAATGACATCACTCTTTGTCACCTGCCTTCAATGCCCAGGCTAACAGAAACTTTGAATTTGGCACCTCTGTGTCAGAGGTACATATCTCTCAGAAGTTTGCCTAGAACTGGAAATCATAACATAGGTAACACTTTTACATTTTAAATCTAGTAATTATTACTTCTTTTTCAAGACAATAGAAAGAAACATCTAGCTGTAGACATCCTGTCTCCTTCAGTGAAACAGGGAGATAAACAGAATTGTAAAACAATTCACTTATTTTCTTAGAGTTTGTAAATTAACTCTGCTCTTTTCCGGTAGGTACATTGTGATTACATTCTTGAAGCTCAGTACATAACATACAGTTCAACACATACTTCTGCACCAGTAGCTTACTATCCACATAACATATAGTTCTCTTACATTTGTAAGACAAGCCTATGGATCATTTTAATATTCACAAATGACATGATTATTTACAAAATTCCAGATAGCTGGGCTGGCAGCATTTTGGTTTGTCACACCTATTATTAATAAGGGCACCCTAGTGAGAAAGTGAAGACACTCTGTTAGTGACATCTTTTGCACTGTTAGCATAGCTTTAAAGCCTCTTGTGGCCTGGACACTATCAGTGAGCCCTCATATGCAGTCTTACTTATTTTAATAAGATTCTTTACCTCTCTACATACTTTATTAAGTGCTTACTTGGCACTACCTGAACTGTGCTATTTATATTTCATATTTTTTTTCTTTTCTTGATTAGTAATTTTGTTAATCTTTTATTCCACCACCATGGTTTAACATAGTTAGGAGTAGCCAACATAGCTCTTTTAAATGAATTCAAAATGTTTTGATTTTCAGTTTCAAATAAACTTGACAAAGACAAAGGATAATGAATGCTTCTATTGGAATCCGCTATATCAATTAGTTTACTGCAATTTATAATATCAATAATATCATAAGTAGTCAGTACTATGCTACAAGTATCACAATTCTGGTCCAAATCAAATTAAACAAAAAAAAAAGATTATTGTCTTCAGCAATTGTCTTTGCTTTGGGTGTCATTTAAGGAGGGTCTAACATATATCAGCCTACGAGGAGATGGCAGATAGCTGCAGCCATCCCTGGCAAAGCAGTTAGGGCTATCTCCCAAGGCTTTTGTATATTAACTTAAACCTTGTACATCCATGAAGTTTATTTTTTGTCAGTGTCAGTCTTCAAATCTTCCAACTTAACATAAATATATTGTTGCTTAATGTTAGGAGCTTCAACAGAAAACATCACTGCCTATAGACACTGCTTACTCTGGAAAGCACTGATATATGCATTTTCCTAGAGACATGGTTCAAGACCATAAAGAAAACCCCATAAGTGCAGGGCTTCAATGCCTACCATGTGTTCAAGTCTACAACACTAGACAAAGGCACTAAAGGGGCTCACTATTGAAATGTCTGCACTCAAAATGTAGAGGACAGACAAGCCATAAAAAAGACCAGAACTAGGAGAAAACAGTAAATCATGAAGATTGTTCTTCTCCTTTAAACTTCTTAGCCCCCCCCCCAACTGAACTAACATATTTATCAACTCCAAGATTGCCATACCTCAGAGAAAAGAAATGTCCATCTTGGACTTAGTATATGTTATGTCCATTTTTTTTTGTCATTCAGTCTCCATGTTTCAGGAGTTGGTTTAGCGGGTCAAAGTATTTCAAATGTTTACCAATTAAAGGTGGTGGTATCTCTGTATCTAAAATATAACAGACAGGTTCACTTAGAGCAAATGTTCCCAGTAGGCAGCTATAAATAACGATGATAACAAAGAAAAGCACCAGGAACAAAGCAGAGGGTGGCTGGAACAGTTCTGTCCAAAATTGCATAAGCTCTCAAAGTATTTAAACGATTTCAAACACAACGAATTTGCTCTGTATAAAAGGTATCTTTATTCCGTGCACATGTAACAGTTGGTTAGCGCTTTCGCTAGTAGCTTCATCAGACCAACAATAACTCTTACAAAGGGTCTTTAAATACCATTAATGGCGGGAAAAAGATATCAACATTTAAAGACATATTACTATGACTGACAAAAATGTATATCATATAATTCATAAAAACTAATTAATCAAACTTCCACGTTGTGGCAGTACATGTGTTGTGTCATGATAGAATATATAAAAACAATAAAAACTTTAAAACTTTAATCACAATTAAAAGCACAGTGAAACATAGAAAATCACTCTCTCAGTTCAAAAATAGTACCAAGATATATTCTATCATGACACAACACATGTACTGCCACAACGTGGAAGTTTGATTAATTAGTTTTTATGAATTATATGATATACATTTTTGTCAGTCATAGTAATATGTCTTTAAATGTTGATATCTTTTTCCCGCCATTAATGGTATTTAAAGACCCTTTGTAAGAGTTATTGTTGGTCTGATGAAGCTACTAGCGAAAGCGCTAACCAACTGTTACATGTGCACGGAATAAAGATACCTTTTATACAGAGCAAATTTGTTGTGTTTGAAATCGTTTAAATACTTTGAGAGCTTATGCAATTTTGGACAGAACTGTTCCAGCCACCCTCTGCTTTGTTCCTGGTGCATTTCTTTGTTATCATCGTTATTTATAGCTGCCTACTGGGAACATTTGCTCTAAGTGAACCTGTTTGTTATATTTTGGATTATTTTGGCTGCTTTGGTTCACTAGAGAGCATGAGTGAAGGGCAGACACAGAGCGTTGAGCTTCCGTACTCTATGCGTGGATTACAAGTTAGTGAAACGTCACGATTAGCTGTGGATCGATTGGCTGATTGCCTGCGGCATGATGTCAACCCGTTGGAGACATTTGAATGTGAGGATTGTCCGCGTACGAACGGAGAGGAGAGTTTCGACAGAGAAGGTCTACGAGTTGCAGTTGAGAAGTTGGAGACGGATCTTTACAAACTGAAGAGACTACAGACGCAGAGAGAACACTTTGACGTCTGTTTGCAGAGAAAGTTGATACCGAGAGGCCTCAGAGTTTTAAAGATGCCGACAACGGCGACGCAATACCCTGAACTTTTGTACGAGTGGCAACAATTAAACCTGGAGGTAAGCCTCAATTATATGAGGTTGATGAACAAATTCTTCTTGCCGATTGAAGATACATTAAGAACAGACATTAATAAGCAGAAGTTAGACATTTTTTCAAGGTTTCCTGCCAGAAAAGCAAATGATTGTTGCCATGTCTTGTTAGACAATGTTACCCAATATGAGAAACGTTTGTATAATCAAAAAAGGGCCAAGTTACAAAGGGACATTACGGATTTTAGATTGGGTAATATTTTCACTTGGCCCAGAACAAGCAATGGTGTTAATGTTCAGACACAACGTAGGGGGAATTCTTTAAATGTTAATAATGTCAGTAATGTGGATGTTGTTGAACGTCTAAATGTTATTAATGCTGAATGCACTGATGCATCATTGACTAGTTTAAGTCAGACAAACCGCAATGATTCTCGTGAATGTTTTGTCGAAGGAGGGGATGTATTGACAGATGGAGGGCCATTGGGGGCTATAGATGAGTGCATAACTGAGAACACTAGTTCCTTGAACACCACCAATAATATGGTGAATAACAATGCTGGAATATCCACTGGTGGTCCAGTGGTTAGAAGGAAAACTTCAGTTCAAGTCAGCACAGATACTACAGCCAACCATTTGATTGGCATTGTAGATGTTCCTGCTGATATGCTGTCCAATTTTAAACATCCTTTTCCAATAAGGACCCCACCGAGAGAGGGAAGGAGACGCTCGATGAGCAGAGGGCGGCAGAAGAGGAAGTTTTCCCCGGACCGCCCTCAGACAATGAATATCAAGAAAATGTGGGGACAGAAGAACAAGAGTTAGTGTTCAACCTGTCCTCAGTTGATCTAACACCTCATGAGTTAGAGGTCCTCAGGAGAGGTTTATCTTTTATACCCACGAGTTTTAGTACTTTGGAGGATACCCTGAGAGATTTTAAATTATTTGTACGCAGTTTATCTTTGAGACTAGAGTTTAAAGGTGCCGCCTATGAGCGATCTCTCAGGAAACCAAGTACCTACACCCCTCCCATTCAGCCACTATTAGCGGCTTACAGTAAGTTAGTTGAGGATGACATGTATAGAAAGTATTATGAAACTGGTGGAGGTAAAATTAACAGGAAAATATACAATCTGAATTTTGACCAGAGGAAAGCACTACGCGATTTGTGCAACAACCCCAGTATCATAGTTAGACCTGCAGACAAAGGAGGTGGTATGGTGGTTTATGATGTCAACAGGTATAATACAGATATGTTAGAGATGTTGAATGATACTAAGTTTTACACTCAAGTCACAATTGAATATGTATGTGACATTAGTATAGGCATACAGTCTTTACTATTAGATCTTTTTCAGAAGGAGGTTATTGATTTTAAACTGTTTGATTTCTTACAAGTCGTCCATCCACTGATTCCAGTCATTCAAGGGCTCCCGAAGATCCACAAGAACATCACACACCCACCCATGAGACCGATTGTGGCAGGGAGGGGTTTGTCAACGGAGCCACTCTCGATTTATTTAGAGAGTAAATTTAGACCTATTGTAGATCAGAATCTGTATATTTTACGAGATACCAAACAATTTCTTTTGGACTTGTATGGTTTTCTAGGTTCCAACTTTACAGAGGTTGATTATGTATTAGTGACAATGGATATCCAGTCAGTGTTCACTATGATACCCAATGGAGTAGGAATGGAGATGGTGGCTAACCACTTGAGGAGAGTGTCTGATTATACGTCAAGTGATATTGATTTATACATGACCTTTCTGAAAGTGGTGTTGGAATCCAACGTTTTTGGCTTCACCGATAGATTGTTTTCACAGAGGGATGGCGTAGCTATGGGCACTTCTTGTGCCAATAGCTACGCCAACCTAGTTATAGCTGAGTGGGAGGTTAGGGAATTGTTTCCCAATGCATTATACAATAGCCATGTTTGCTTCTATCGGCGATTCGTCGACGATTTGTTTTTCCTTTGGAAGGGATCTAGTTCACAGTTAGGTAGATTTGTTAATGAGTTGAATGAGACCACGAACTTTTTGATATTTACAATGGAGTCCTCTAAGAGTAGGATCCCATTTTTAGATGTGTATGTGGAAAAATTGGAAGGAGGTATTTTTAATACTGGATTATATAGAAAATCCTGTTATAGAAATTCACTACTCCACCGTACGAGCATGCATCCTGGCTTCGTCTATAAGAACATAGTGCGAGGTCAGGCTATGAGGGTATCTAGATATACCCCGAGTGATTCTAAGTTCATGAATGAGACTCAGGACCTCTCTGTTAGACTTAAACAGCGTGGGTATACAGAAGGTGACTTGACACTGGGGCTTACCAGTGTGGAAGGTTTGAGAGATGGTAGAGCGGCTCCATATTTTTCAAACAGGTCTATGAGAGATGATAATGATACCATCGAGAAGAACACCTTAAATAGTGTTCCATGTTCAATACTTTATACAAAAGATATAGGGTCCATTAAGGACATCATCAGCAGGCATTGGCATGTTTTATCTGTTGACCCCGAGGTGAAAGGGATAGTTGGTGAAAGACCAAAATTTATATACAGAAATAAGAAGAGCTTAAGGAAGATGTTATGCTATCCTAAGTACCCCAGGGATGGCAATTTGATTAATAACTTGTATACATCTCCTTGTGGCCACTGTAATTTCTGTCTCTACATTGAGTCCAATGCCATCTTTGTCCATCCTAATGGTTATGGTGATTTTAGAATGAGGACTAGAGGTGATTGCATGTCTACCAATGTGGTGTATTTGGCCACTTGCATCACATGTCCCGCATTCTACATTGGGAAAACCAACAGATGCCTCAGGGATAGAATGCGGGAACATGTTTATCACATCAGAAAAGGGTGTTTGCGGAATGCACTGGCAAAGCATGTTGTTGAAACTGATCAGACACACAGCTTCAAGTTTAGGATATTAGAAATGTTACAAGAGACACAGAGGGGTGGTGATGTCTGTAACTTAACAGAGTCCAAAGAGAGCAACTGGATTATCAGGTTTAGGGCTGATGTCCCACCCGGTCTAAATGGCAAGGTACCGATCAAACCGTTCCTGAAAATGAGGAGACTGAAGAACTGATCACACTCACGTATGCTGTTACCACCATATAGTTGTTTACATCTATACATTTGCTGAATATACTGTCATATACCCCCTTCTAGTATTCCCACTTCTCCCTGTCATAGGTTTAATGATCTCAGTTAGGTTGCCTTCACCTTCATTTTGTTAGATCACCTCTCTTGACATAGAGTTATTAGATGGGGTTCCTTATAGGACAAGCACAATGACACTCAGTGCGTTGCTATGTCTATTTCGTTTCTGAAGGTTCATACGCGCTTGATTGTATGTCTATTTCGTTTCTGAAGGTTCATACGCGCTTGATTGTATGTGTTAGATTACTGCTATTGCACTTGGTACTATTTTTGAACCGAGAAAGAGTGATTTTCTATGTTTCACTGTGCTTTTAATTGTGATTAAAGTTTTTATTGTTTTTATATATTCTATCATGACACAACACATGTACTGCCACAACGTGGAAGTTTGATTAATTAGTTTTTATGAATTATATGATATACATTTTTGTCAGTCATAGTAATATGTCTTTAAATGTTGATATCTTTTTCCCGCCATTAATGGTATTTAAAGACCCTTTGTAAGAGTTATTGTTGGTCTGATGAAGCTACTAGCGAAAGCGCTAACCAACTGTTACATGTGCACGGAATAAAGATACCTTTTATACAGAGCAAATTCGTTGTGTTTGAAATCGTTTAAATACTTTGAGAGCTTATGCAATTTTGGACAGAACTGTTCCAGCCACCCTCTGCTTTGTTCCTGGTGCTTTTCTTTGTTATCATCGTATCTCTGTATCTGCTGAACAAAATCTCACCTCCAGCCTCATAAGAAACGATAATGAACTGAAATTTCTCCACATCCTGCTTCTCATTAAAAAAACCCTTATCACTTAACAGCTAACTATAGGACCCCCTCTATGTCTCCCATGGCCCATACCTCCTACTTATCTAGTATGCAGTCCCTATGCATTAGGCCAAACAGCAGTCTCACAGGGGACTTCGCCTACCCCTCCATCAACTGAGAGAATTAAACATCCCCTAACATGCACATCCAGACATTTCTGGGAGATCTATGGACTTCATTAAAACAAACTCTGTGGACCAGTTAGTCTATTAGGGGAGATAAAATCCTGGACTTGGTCCTCATAAATATGGGACAGTTTTGTTTCCCACCAATTGTAACTTTCTCTCAAGTCAAACTGGACTTTATATCAGCCACATTCATTATATGACCGAGGCCAAAAGCATTGTCAAATACCCAAGTATTCAGAGATTATGCAAACACTAATATACTGAAAAATTACAAAGACATGCACCTGGAGTGTTTCTCCTCCAGCCTCTGTTCCAAGTCGGGCTTTCTCAGTCAACAAATGTTAAATAAATAAATAAAATAAAACTGAGTGATGACCTGGCAAAATTCAACAGCCCCCTCCAATCGGATGACCTTGCTGTACATGCAGAATCCTTTACCTTTAAATTCTATGCACATTTGAATCACTGAATAGATGCATCTGTCCCCTTCCAAAGTAAATAATATGCCAAATTTAAAAATAAACCCCTGTGGTGGAATTAAAATATAAACAGGCTCTAAAATAAAAGAAAAAAAACTGTCTGCATTCAACAATACATGTAACTCTCAAGATGTCAAAAATGCTCTTGCTAAACATAACAAAGAACTCTGATCTCTGATAAAATCAACAACAGCTACATACAAGTTAAAAAAGCCATTCAAAAAAGACAACCATAAAGCCTTCTTTAACTATGTCAGAAACTTCATAAGCAATGCCAAACACTGCATACAGCTAATAATATCACTTACTCAGACCCTAAGAACATAGCCAATCTACTAGCAGATAAATTTAGATCTAACTTCACCCCATCTCTCCACCAGCATTCCCAGATCAAATACCCACATCTACACCACCCTCATATGTCCCAAGCACAATTCCTCAAATCACTTTCCAAAGCCAAGAATACCACTGCTATGGCATCAGATAGCATACTAGGCTACTTACTGGCCAGTCTGCTACATTTAAAGCCTTCCACTACTAAAAAAATGAAAATAAGTATCATTTCCCACTTCTCTTGATTGTATTTATTGTATTTCATATGAATCCTGCATTAATTGTAACATTTCTCCACTTTACTAGAGTTTCAAAGCTGAACTGTTTTCACTGCTGCTGCAGTACTTAATTACATTGTGTCTGCTAGTTTTACAGTGCTTTAGTATCTAGATTGTGTCAGTTCCCTGCACTTGAACTCTAAAACCACAATTTTTAACATTACAAGGGTTTTCGGACCGCTATGTTGTAGCAGAAGTGTGCTACAGCAAACTTATATGAGTTGGAGCTGCTGGCTGAAAGCTTATTGTGTGTTTTCCTGATTAGTCTGTAGGCCTTGCTGTTGTAAAACCAGTTTTTCTGATTCTAAATAAGTCCAATTGTTTGTGTGGGTTTGTTTCCTCAGAGTTGCTATTGGTTTGACTACTATATCTGAAAATTACAGAGAATCTGCTGCATCTAAATCCATTTGTTGCTAAAAGAATGAAAATAAGTATCATTTTGCACTTCTGCTGATTATTTTTCCATCTTTCATAAGAATTCTGAATTAATTGTTATAGTTTTCACACTTTAGTAGTGTTTCAAAGCTGAACTTTTTCCACTGCTGCTGTAGTACTTAATTATGTTTGCTAGTTTTACAGGGTTGTAATATCTAGATAATGTGGTTCCCTACTCTTGACCTCTAAAATCAGCATTTTTACATTAACAGGATTTTTTGACTGCACTCTCGTGGCAGAAGTATGCTGTAGCAAATCTATCTTAGTTGGAGGCTGCTAGCTGAAATCTTATTGTGTGTTTTCCTGATTGGTCTGCATGTCTTGCTATTGTAAAACTTGCTTTTCTGATTCTATACAACCTCAATGTTCATGATAAGCTGCTCTCCACACAGTGGCAGTTAGCTGTGCCCTGTATCAATGCAAATACTTTAAAGTTAAAATTTCCCTTAGAAAAACTATCTCTATCACCTTTCCCAGCCACTCTGCTGCTCTAGGAGCATCTGGGTTGCGTGCAGAGCAGCATTGCCTTGTTGGATAGCTGCAGTTCACACTGAGTATATCACCCATTCTTTGTGTGCTATAATTTCAGTCCAGTTTAATCTCCCACTCTTCTCCCTGGTTAAATCCATAGTTGTTGTGTCTGTCGGCTTTTCCCAGTTAGGGATCGCCACAGCGTAACTCCGGTCCGCTAATGATTGGTAGTTGATTTTTACGTGCTGAGTTACCAGCCCTGACACACAACCTTCTACGAAGGTACGCCCATTCATACAGGTCTCCACGCAGAAGACGCTCTAGCTGAGAATCGAACCGGACAGCGTCTTACTGTGAGGCGACAACGCTACCGCAGCACCACCACCGCAGTCTGGTTAAATCCATAGTTAAAAAAAAAAAGAAGAAAAAGAAGAAGAAGAAACCATGGACAAGCACTTTTTTTGCTATCTCTGTGGCCAACCTGGTGGACATGAGCATCCTGAGACAAAGTAGCAATTGTCTCACACTGATGACCACTTAATCCAGAAACAAACACAGTATGTCAGACATGTAGTTACACTATGAAAATTGAGACAAAACTCTCACATACTGATAAATCAAATGGCAAACAGGTTGTCAGCACACACACATTATTTCTCTCACTAAATAAGGCCTCGGCACATAAACCCACATATACGGAGGTACTTACAACTAACTTAACAAAACCCTTAAAGGCCTCCTGTACACTGCCCTCAGAAACCACATGCAAACAACACCAAGTCAACACCAACCACTACACATACAAATACACATCACTGTGTCTCCACATGCAAGCCCCCAAGGCAAAACACCACAAACTCAAACATCTTGGTCATAAGACACTCCATCCTGAGACAAACAGACACTCCCGCTGACCAGACTGAGTAAAGAGAAGGTTACAGTCAGTTGCCTTCAGGGGGGCCAGGATTCACCAGTTCATGCAGGCACTGAGGTCACTCAACCATAAGTAACTGTGTAACTCAGTCATAGTCCGTGTGGGTGTAAATGACCCAAGATGCATCTCCCTGGACTACATGAAGAGACCTCTCTGAATAAATGTTGCAGGCTGGTATGAGCCTAGCACTGAGCTCCATTTTACCCTCACCAAGGATGATACCACAATACAAACAGAAAATGATTGACTTCAATAACTGGCTTAGCTACTGGTGTCATTCCAAGGGGATCCAGCATCTGTCAGCTTAGAACGACATGATCAACAGACCACTCTGCTTTGCCAGAGATGGTGTGCACCTCTTGGCGCTAGGCTTTCAAATACTGGCCAAGGCATTAGCCACCCCATGGTGCCAAACTATGGCTACTACATACAAACTATGCCAAACTATGGCTACATAGTATGTGGCTAGACACCCAGCAGTGTAAACCTTGGCTCAAGATGATTGTCACTGCTAAAGAGACACCCCGACCCCATGTGCAAAATGGGAAAAAGGGGTTGAGGACAGATGGATGGTGCCAAACCAACAGACTTATTAATGTAACAAATTCCTCTAATGCCAAACTGAAGGCACTACTGCTCAATGCTAGAAGTCTTAACAAGAAACTGCACTCACTGGAAGCTTTCCATTCCCTGGAGAGTGCTAACATTTGTGCAGTTACAGAGACATGGTCCAAGGCTGCAGAAAGCACCCCAGTAATGCAAGGATACAATGCCTATCACACACTCAGGCCACACTATGAAAAGGAAAACATGAAAGGAGAAGGTGTTTCAGTCTACATAAAAAACAATTGCGCCTCTTGATTGGTCAAGCAGAATGACTCCAGCTGATCATAGGCAAAATCCCCAACCGTATCATGTCTAGCTAAAGGTCTACAACCCTGAATAATGAAAACCACGCCACATACTTGAAGTTAGAAGAATCACTTACCATTCAGTGCAACATATTACTCATGGGTCATTTTAACTACCAAACCATAAACTGTGAAACCTACACGACCACTAACATGCAGGCTCAGAGAGAGACTCCTAGATGTCAGTGAAAATGCTCTGAAACAGCTGGTTTGCACTCCCACTAGGGGGGTCAAATATACTTGACACAGTACTCACAAACACGGGGGAGTATTGCACCCCTACATATGTGTAACATACTCATTGGTAAGATCGGATCATAAATTAGTCTCCTTTGAAATAAATGTAATGGTAGTACTCCATCAAACTCTAAAATACTAAAGAATTTTTTTCCAAGGCAAATTACCTTCTGTTTAGTGACAGCATAGGTAAGTTTAAAGCTCCCCAACCCAGAAAAACACAGAGGCCTATGTAGAAGTATACACGAAAACCCTGTACAACCACTTAAAAAAACTCAAAGAAATGGTAACACTTCACTAAACTAAACCCAAGTCTGCTTGGAAAAACAAGTCACCATGGTGGACGCTGGCATAAATAGACTATACAACAGAAGGAAGAAATTCCTGTCTAGAAGTAAGTGGGAGGGCACAACAGAAAAAAGGATCCCTCATTAGTCTCAACAGGCTAATCAGGGAACTAGTCAAATCTTCAAAAGCTAAATACAAGACTAAAACAACTTTGTAAGCAAAGGATCACCACAAAGCATGTTTTAGTTATGTCCAAAATCTTAAGGGAAACACTCAATATTGTGCTGAGCTGGCTGTAGATGGCACTACCTATACTCAGCTAGAAGAAATAGCAAACCTGCTGGCCAATAAATTCAGCTCAACTTTCACTTTCGGTCACTCACCATGAAATACTCCCTGTCATTCCTTTGCCTGTTTTCACAAAAGAACAGGTCATTATGGTGCTCTCTAAAGCGAAAAACACAGCATCAATGGGCCATGATGGAATCCCAGGGTGCCTATTAAATAGCTTGAAACATGACCTAGCAGACCCACTCAGATCTCTACTTAATCACACTCTCCAAACAGACTATGCCCCAGTACAGTGGAGGACAGCAACAGTCATCCCTCTGCAAAAGGGAGGACTATCAAGAGACCCAGGAAACTATCAACCTACAAGTCTGACTAGCATCATATGCAAGGCTATGGAAAGGATAACCATAGACCTGATTAATAACAACACACCAAATCTCCAGACTCTACACCTAACTCGGTTTGGCTTCGTCAAGGGAAGATCCTGCCTGCTCAGTCTGGAAGGCTTCTTTGAGAAGATCACCAAGTCCACAGAGGAGGGTAAGGCAGTCTGCACCACCTACCTTGACCTGGCCAAGGTATTTGTCACAATACCATAAAACACTATATAACCAGATGGCTCATGGATAGGACACATGCTGTTAAAGGGGGAATCCACATTCAGTAAGGGGTCAATCGCCAGCAGAGTACCACAGGGTTCAGTGCCAGCCCCCCTGCTGTTTGGGATATACTTCTGGGATGTCAAGGCTAATGTATATGGCCATTTGCTGACCAGGTTTGCTGATGACTGCATGTTGGGGGCAATCACTTGACTCCCCAAACAATGCTGATATCCTACAGAAAGGTCTGCCACAGACTAGTGAGTGGTGTAAGAGCCATGACCTCAAACTAAATGCAAAGAAGTCCATAATAATACCCTTTGGGAAATGAAATACCCTTGCAAATTTCAACACTGATAGCACTCCCCTAAGAGCGGACCCAGAAGTGAGAGATTTAGGTACTCGGATAAATAGTAATCTGAACATTGACCACTGCAGTGGTAAGGAAATCTTTCTATGTGGGTCAGCATTTCTGTGACTCTTGGCATCAAACAGCACCTGTACCCAGAATAGTAGTTGGCTCAACCAGTACCATGATCCAGCTCCTCACCCCTCAGCTCTTCAAGAGAAAAAAAAACAAACAAAAAAAACACTTCACTGTTTTAAACCGATTGCTACATTGCCCCCCCTCCAACACTCTGCACGCAGGTCAGTTGCCCCCCTCGCCTCATCCTAGCTACGCTATTGCCAATATCCATAATTCTGTAACAGTAATTGCTGTTTCACATCCTAAGACAAAAACTAATTTTTTTGCCCTTGACTACATTCATATGGTACTCCTTGTGTTACTATGGTTTACCGCTCTGCACAAACAAAAACTGATAGCACTATAAGAAGACAGTCAATATTATACATACATATATGTATGTAAAACAGGCTCCAACAGGGGAAGTTTCAATTAACGTTAATGTTGTGAAATATGATCGACACAAAATCCTTTGCTTCATACATCTGTCATAGTAGTTTTCTCAACTGTGTGATTTCTGTTAGCTGAAATATGACTTCCCCAGTGCTATTCTCAAATAATGCTCAGGTCTAGAGAAAGTTGAGTAAGACTGGCAGGTATTCAAATCCAGCATTGTGTAAAACATTATCTATTTTTTTCTTTCTTACAACACTTTACCCGGTGAAGTAGTGGATAAATATGTTAGTCCCCCACTACTATCCTGCATATTCCTTAATAATTCTACTAATAACCTACCCTTTGCTTGCTCTCCATTTTGAACACTGTACTGTAAACATCATTACAGAGTTTTAATAATGACAAACAGAAGATTCACACACCACCTATGGTGAGAAATGCTTTAGAAATAGAAATGTCTGCAAGCTTTAACTCATTTGAACCATGCTTGATGCTGTACAGCAAAG
>NC_056735.1:876016598-876079098 GCF_019279795.1 Protopterus annectens | reverse complement strand
TGAAAGATTAGTTTTTCATTGAACACATTGGTGTATATTAGTTAAGTACTTCTGATTCTGTGATTGATGTATTAATCAATAGGCTAACAGGGTAGGCTATTGCATCTGCTACGAGTTTTAGGTATTCAGAAGGGAGGTTGTCTGAGGAGAGGGAGCAAGATTTTAATTTGAGAAGAAGCATATTTATTAGAGAGGTGGGAACAGGTTGTAGAGTGAAAATAGGAGTTGCAGAGATAGCTGTGGAGGTTTCTTGGTTAAGAAAATTGTTAGTGCTGGTATTACTATTTAGTGCTTAAAGTGAGAGTAGATTTAGTGTCGAGGTAGAGTTTGTGTTTGCAGGGGGTAGTGTACAAGTTTAAGAATACTTTATGTGAAGTGGAAGTTAAAGATGTTATGTATTGCAGATGGATCTGTAAGGCCAAATCAGTACAGAAATATTTAAGTCATTATTGTATCCAGTATACTAAAAAGAAGTTCAAAACAATACCCAAAATAGAAACACAGTATAATCCAAAATATCAACACACAGCAGGGAGCATTTCTAAACAAATTGATCTGCTGTCCTTCAGTACTTCTTTGATATTTTGTTACAAAACATTCTGACATAAACAACTAGGTATTCAGCTACAAAAAAAAAAAAAAAAAACATCTATGACTATTGTTCTACCTTTAGGAGTTTCTGAGCAGCACTATAATGAATCTAACCACATCACTTTATTTCCTCCATTTTATGGCACATTTTCAATGGCATTGTGCAAATGAAAATCCACATTTGTTTTAGTAAAATATAAAAAATCTTTCTTGAAACATTAGTTTTTTATTTCCATTTTAAAACATAAAAACAGAAATAAATGTAAATTACTAAAAAGTATTAATGCATGCCAGTATTTCCAATATTTACTGCCTCAGCCAGAAGTCAATGTTATAGTCACCTCTTGACTTCTACAACTTTTACTGGTTTTCAAAACCATTATAATTTTTATGTCTTCTGCGTTTCATTCTGCTCTTTACACTCAGGCTCTAGCTATACTTGGATACAAGCTTTACAATAGATACTGATCTATGTAGTTTAATGACCACAGAAATCATTTTCAGTATGTTTATTTTTTGAACTTTAATCTCCATGCATTCATTTCTGCAGTCTCCCTCAAAACGTTATACACTTCCTCTATCTTGAGTAACTCTTGCTACTTCCACTTCTTTGTTGTTTTCCTACGTATCCAAGAGGATTTCACTTATTAATGCCCTTTCTGTCTTTTGGGGTCTTTCCAATTGCTGCAGGTGTCTGGTAAGGTACATCCCAAAAGGGGCATTGTACTCAATTATGGGCCTGATGAGGGATGAGTAAAGAGGCACGATGACCTCCCCTGATCTAGATGTGAATCCCTTCATGATTAGGTGGGCTATATAAAATGTTTTTCTAACTACTTTGGCCACGTGGTTGTCAAATGAGAGATTGCTATCAACTTGGGTACCCAGGTCCCTAATTACTTCTTCCATACTTAATGGATTACCACCTATGTGGTAATTTGTGGGCACTTTGTTTTTGCCAAAGGGGATGACTATACACTTTTTGGCGTTAAGCTTGAGGCCATGGCTCTGGCACCAGTTGTCTGTTTCTATGAGGCCCTTTTGTAGGATGCTTGTGTTGGCTGGAGAGTCGATTATGGAGGCCAGTTTGCAGTCATCTGCGAACTTGGTCAGCCACAGTCCTTCCGTGTTAGCCTGTACCTCCGAAAAAATATATACCGAACAAGAGAGGTCCCAGGACTGAGCCTTGTAACTGGTAACACCACTTGTAACTGGTTTGGAGTATGACATGGCTCCAGCAATTCTAACCATGTGGGTTCTGTCCCTGAGCCAGTTGGAAACCCATCTAGTGACATAGGGGTTTATATTTAAGCTGGTGAGCTTATCAATAATGCCCGAGTGGGGTATTGTATCGAAGGCTTTTGCAAGGTCCAGGTAGGCTGTGTGGACCACCTTCCCCTCGTCAATGGCCTTGGTGACTGTTTCAAAGAAATTGACCAGGTTTAAGAGGCAGGATCTGCCCTTAACAAAGCCGAACTGGGTAGGATCCAGTGTCTGTAGGTCCCAAATATCTTTATTTATGAGGTCCATGATGATCCTTTCCATAGCTTTGCAGACCAAGCTAGTCAGGCTTATGGGGGATAGTTTCCAGGATCCGTTGAGGCACCACCTTTGTGGAGAGGGACCACTGTTGCTGTACGCCACTCTTTGGGTACATATCCTGTAGTAAGGCTGAGATTGAACAGTAGTTTTATGTTTGGGTTTAGTTCTTCTTGGAGTTCATGTAGGCGCAGCCGGGACACCGTCTGGTCCCATTGATGCTGTGTTTTTGCTTTGGAGGCGGCTCTTACCTGAGCATCTGAGATGTCAGGGGGGCAGCACTCTGCTGGGATAGATATTTGCCCTTTTGGTGGGGAAGGGGGGGAGAAGTTTGCGCTGAACCCTTCAGCTAGGATGTTGGCAATGTCTGTGGGTTTGGTGTATTTTTTGTCATTTTGGACTAATTCTGAGCATATCTGGGAATTCCCACCCAGGTTCCTAACATAACTAAAGAAAGCCTTGTGATTATCCTTAGTGTCCTGTGCAATTTTTCTCTCGAAGCTGGGCCTAGACGATTTTATGAGTGCCCATAGTTTTTTGCTAGTACTGATCAGAGATGCCTTCCCTTTTTGGGATTTTGCTCTATCATGTAGTAGCTTCCTCCTTCTATTGTATAGTTTGTTTATGGCTGGGGGTCCACCAGACAGGACGCCTAACCTTGGAGGATTGGGTCTTGGTTTTATTTGGGATTGCATGATCCATGCATTCCTGAAGGTGTTCATAGAATGCGTTTATAAAGGATTCTGCGGTCTGGGCCGTATTTTCCACAGGCCCGGGGGCTTTGGGCTTTGAAGGATTTCACCTCGGTTTTGAGGAGTGTGAAATTTGCTTTAGAGAAGTTTTTCACTGTGGTTTTCTGGGCAGGGTCTGGGGTCGGGATGTGAATATCCAGTGAGAGTAGTTTATGGTCTGATCTTACCAGTGAGGGATACACTTCTGGTCTGGAGCATAGAGTCCCCATGTTGGTGATGATCAGGTCCAGTGTGTTTTCCCCTCTTGTGGGAGTGGCAACAAGTTGTTCCATAGCATTTGAGTTTATAAATTCTAGGAACCTTTGGGCTAGGGTATTGGAGCTAGAGTAATGCTCCCAGTCTATGTTAGGGTAGTTGAAGTCACCCAATATAATGGTGTTTGGAGAGACCTTCATAGTCTCCAGTGTTCTCAGGAAGGCCGAGTAGGGTTCCTGGGTTTGGGAGGGTGGTCTGTAGCAGGCTATAAACTGGAAGGCAGTTTTACCCACTTGTTAGTTGCACATGGATAGTCTCTGATGCTTCGTGCTGTGCCACCAACCTGGAGGTGTGGGTATCTTTGACGAATATTGATACTCCCCCTCCTTTTGTGGTTCGGTCCAAATTTTGGGGCCGAAAAACATGGTATGAGGTATAACCTGGTAGTGCTGGGGTGCTCTCAGGAGCCTTGAACCAGGTTTCTGTTACTGCACAGATATCGATGTTCTCCATGCTAAGGAGAGTTTCGAGTGTGTGCATCTTGAGGTTTAGACTTCTAGCATTGAGTAGCATTACTCTTAGTTTCTTATCCCTTGTAATACCTATGGAGGTGGATTTGTCTTTTGAGCCTTGCCTAAAAAAGGCACTATGGGGGTGGCAAGAGCCTTTGCCAATATCCGAAAGCCCAGGGGTGACAGGTGCAAGCCGTCCCTAGCGAAGCATTGTGATTTGTCGAGCATGTCATCCCAGGCAGACAGGCATTGGATCCCCTTTGAATGACACCAATACTTAAGCCAATTGTTGAAATTGATCATCTTGCCTTCATATTGTGGCATCATTCTTGGTGAGGGTAAGATGCTACTCAAGGTCAATGGTCATACCGGCCTGGGCTACATGCTCAGAGAGCTCCTCTATGTCTCTTTTCATGTAGTCCAGGCAGGTACGTCTCAGGTCATTCACACCAGCATGGACAATGACCGAGTCATATTTGTACTTACCTTGGAATGACCTGAGTGCTTGTGTTATGTGGCGGATCCTAGCACCCAACAGGCAGCTCACCATGACCTTCTCCTTGTTCAGCCTGGTGAGCGGGACGTCAGTGTACCTGACGATAGAGTCACCTATTACAAGTGTATCAGGTGTGTTGTTTAGCCTTAAGGGCTGTGACTGTTCGGCTGACTAGTTTTGCCTCATACTGTCTTCTATTCCTCTTCTTTTCTCTTTCAACTAAATACTTTGCACTATCCCATCCCTCTACCCCACTTTCCCTGGGAAAAGTAATCTATACTGGGGCCAAATTGCCTTCTGGGAGAAAGTACAGTTTTGTACCTACCATAAATGTAGATGTCCGAGAGGTATGCATCTGCAGTCCTAACAAATGGGTTGTCCTGGCCTCAGGCAGCCCTTCGGTCGGCCGGATTCCAAAGTCTTGTTCTGGCCTCGGCTGATGTCGCACTTCACCCGACGTCATAGCTGCAGTTCAGCGGGTATAAAGGCATCAGCCGACGCCATTTTCCTCAGTGTTTCTTGCCCCAGATGCCAGGTGCCCTCTAGGAAGGCTAAATTTGGACAAATGCAAATGTTTCCAAACAATAGAGAGCAAATAGAAATAAACATGTATATACATATATACAAACAAATACACCATAATAGATTCCCCCAGCTAGCTACAAGATGGGCAAATACCCTAGGAGTACCACAGAGGGGAAGGAGGGTGGGTAATCCTGACTGCAGATGCATACCTCTCGGACATCTACATTTATGGTAGGTACAAAACTGTACTATGTCCTTCAAGGATGCATCTGCAGTCCTAACAAATGGGTAGAATACCATAGCCAAACTGGGGGAGGAGGCACTAAGAATTTATGGTGTGGTTAAGATCCCTTGCAAAACAGCAGTGGCAAAACCTGCTTGGGATCTGGAGTATAAAGGTAGATTATAATGCTTGGCAAATGTATGCACGGAGCTCCAAGTAGCAGCCTCTAAAATGTCTTTGGTAGCCACTCCTCGTAAAAAAGCTGTAGTAGTGGCTGTAGCCCTTGTGGAGGGAGGTCTGATGTTTTCTGGAGTTGCCTTTCCATGAAAAGAGTAACAAAATCTAATGCAATTTCCTATCCATTTTGAGATTGTCTGTTTTGAAATTGCTTTTCCTTCCATTCCTGTTGCATATGCTACCAGAAGCTGGTCAGTCTTTCTATTGTTCTTGGTTCTGTCCAGGTAGTAGCGCAATTGTCTGTGTACATCCAAGGTATGCAGTAATCTTTCCCCCCTGTTCTGCGGGTTGGGGAAGAATGTTGGTAGGTGTATTGCTTGGTTTAATGATACCCTGGAAACCACCTTTGGCATAAAGGTAGGATTAGTTCTCATGGACACTCTATCTTGATGGAAGATAAGGAAGGGCTGTACTGCCATTAAAGCCTGTAATTCAGAAACCTGTCTAGCTGAAGTGATTGCAAGCAGGAATGCAGTCTTCCAGGATAAGTACTGTAATTCTGCCGTTGCTGCTGGTTCAAAAGGGGGAAGTGTCAACTTTTCTAACACAAAGTTCAAGTCCCATCTAGGCAATGGTGGTTTCCTTGGTGGCTTTACATTTTTAATTCCTCTGAGAAACTGCCTGAGTAGAGGTTGAGAGAAGACTGGAGGGTCCATGTTGTATGCTGCTGAAATTGCTGATGCATGAATCTTAATGGAGGAGTAAGACAGGCCATTGTGGAAAAGCTCTGCTAAATATTCCAGGATGTTAGCTATGTTTGCTAGTGATGCATCTACCCCTTTTGTTGCACTCCAAATGAGATATCTTTTCCATTTGGCTGAATAAGTTTTCCTTGTTGAGGGCCTGCGAGCCTCCAGGATAATGTCTTTAACCCTTTGAGATAAATCTTGGTTATTTTTCCTTATGTAATGTTCCAAGCAGCTAGCTGCAGGGTTTTCAAGCTTGGATGTAGGATTTTGAAGTTGTTCTGTGTTAGCAGAAGAGGTAGTAGGGGTAGAGGCCATGCATGTTCCCGGGACATACTCCTCAGTAGCGGGTACCAATGTTGCCTCGGCTAGTCTGGAGCTATCAAGATGATCCTCGGGTGTTCTTTGATCTTCAGGAGCACTTTGTGCATCAAAGGAAGAGGTGGGAATGCATATGCTGTCAGGTTTTCCCAACTGAAGGATAGGGAGTCCACCTTCCAAGCAAGTGGGTGGTATGTCCTTGTGCAGAATTTTTTCAATTGGTGGTTGTGTGGGGATGCGAACAGGTCTATTTCTGGCAATCCCCATTTCCTTGTGATGGTTTGAAAGATATCTGGATGCAGCATCCATTCGTGGGCATCCGTAGTGGTTCTGCTTAAGATGTCTGCTAGTATATTTTCTTTTCCTGGCACAAATATGGCCTGGAGGTGAATGTTGAGGCTCAGGGCCACATTCCAGAGGTCCATTGCCATCCGGCATAGAGGATATGAATGTGTGCCTCCCTGCTTGTTGATATACCACATAACTGTGGTGTTGTCTGTCCTTATCAGCAATTGAAGAAATGGTCCGAATGTCTGAATTGCCTGTTTTACTGCCAGCATCTCTTTTTGATTTATGTGTAAGTCCATCTGGTCTTGAGTCCATAAGCCTTGAATGCACTTGTCCACCATGTGCGCCCCCCAACCTAGGTCTGAGGCGTCCGTGGTGATAGTCTGGCTTGGGCGAGGCCTGTGGAAGGGCAGTCCTTTGTTCAATTGGCAGGCCTGGGCCCACCACTGGAATTCTTGTTTCAGGCATGGAATTATTGGAATTTGGGCTTCTAAGCTGTGTTTGTGCTGAGACCATAAATTCCTCAGGTACCATTGTAACTTCCTCATATGTAGTCTGGCATGCGGTACTAATATTATGCAGGATGCCATGTAACCCAGGGCTTGCAGGATTTTCCTTGCTGTAAGCTGGTTCTGTGTTGTTAATGCCATGAAATAAAGTGGTAGTTGCCTTTGTTTTTCTTCTGTGAGGAATGCCATCTGGTTTGATGTGTCCAGTTCTGCACCCAGGAAGGTTATCCTTTGGGATGGTATCAGTCTTGACTTTTTTGTGTTGACTGTGTATCCCAGGGCTTGGAGCAGGTGAATAACTTTTTTCAAATCTTTTGTTATTTTGTCTTTGCTGTCCGCTTGTAACAGGCAGTCATCCAGGTAAGGATAAATTTGAATTCCCTGAAGCCTGCAATGAGCAATTACTGATGCCAGGCATTTCGTGAATACTCTGGGCGCAGTAGATAAGCCAAAAGGCAATGCTGAGAATTGATAATGCTCTGATCCTGCAAGGAATCTGAGGTATCTTCTGCAATTTGGTCGTATGGGGACGTGCAGGTATGCCTCCTTGAGATCCAGAGTCACCAGCCAAGACTCCTTGCCCAGCATGGGAAGAAGTTGCTGTAGGGTCAGCATTTTGAATTTTGGAACAATAAGATATGTGTTTAGAGCAGACAGGTCGAGGATAGGTCTCCATTGGCTTTCCTTTCTTGGTACCAGGAAAAGCCTTGAATAAAATCCTTGTCCTTGTTCCATAGGCGGTACCTTTTCTATAGCTCTTAACCTTAGTAAGTGGTCTATTTGTTGTAGAGCGTTGGTTATTTGGTTTGGAGCTAGGTTTGGCATTCCTCTCTTCCTTGGAGGAGTATGGAAGTGAAACCTGTAGCCTTTGTCTATTGTCTGTAAAATCCATTTGTCTCCTGTAATATAATGCCAATTTGCTGAAAATAAGGCTAATTTTCCGCCTAAGGGTGCTCCCAGTTGTTCCCTGGTAGGCGGTTTCAGAGCTAAGTCACTGCGAATGTCCTGTGGAAGTGGTAGTGGTTGGATCTGTGGCAGTACTTCTCTGGCTGTTAGGCTGCCACTGACGTCCCCTGTAGGCACCTCTGGTTTGGCCTCTGCCTCTAGGGCGTCTATTCCTGCTTCTCTGTGCTCTAGTGGCGTCTGGAAAGGACCAATTCTTGGAAGGTCAGTTTCTACTAAACCTCGGAGGCTGGACCTGTAAGAAATCCTTGACTGTCTGGACAGATTTAGCTTTTTCTTCCACCTTCTTCAACACTTGCTGTGCAGGGGAACCAAACAAACTGTGCTTTTCCATGGGAGCATCTAGAAGCTTTGCCTTTACATGGTCTGGTAAGGATTTCTCTTTCAACCATGCATGCCTTCTGATCACTGTACCAGTCATAGCTGATCTAAAGGAAGCCTCCAGTGCATCATAGCCGCATTTTAAGGAATGATTACTGACCTGCTGAGAGTTATGCACCAAATCCTGAAGGGACTTACGGTCTAAAGGCTCAGGCGAGGAAAGTTTTTTAGTGAGCTGATCTAACAGGAATTCCTGATATTGAATCATGTGGAATTGACAATTTAAGGCTCTAGCCGAAAGAGTAGCAGAAGTATAAACTTTTTTACCCCATCTCTCCAATGCCCTAGATTCTCTTTCAGAGGGGAGGTTTTTTTTGGCAGAGGCAGCTGCTACAGCTTTGGGGCCCTGTGAAATAGTTTCAGGATCTGCAATAGGAGCCTTATACAAATGATAATGTGTGTCCGGAACCCTGTAGTATCTGTCGGGCTTAGCAGGGGCCAGAGGAAGTGAGTCAGGAGCAGTACAAGCATCATTAAAAGCATCATCCACAACTGTAAGTACTGGAGGAATAGCTAAGGGCCTATGCTGTGGTAAATGCAAAAAGGTCCTAAGCCTCTTCCTAGAGTCTGAAAAATCCTGGCCCTGCCATTGGAATTGTTCCCTCATAGCATGCAAGGTTTCCCCAAAAGAAAATTCCTCAGGAGGAGAGGCAGAAGGTATGGAATCCTCTGCATCAGTGTCCTCATAAGGAGAATAAGGGCCTTCTGGAGGGTTTGCATTTTCTGAATCATCAGAACAGTAATCTGAAGAAACTGGCTCAGGGGGCTCTGCTCTAGGCCTCTTCTCTGGAGGTGGGTGAGAGGCCCTGTCAGGGTGAGACTGGGTACCCCTGATCAAAGAAATGAGATCCTCTGCTAGACTAAGCATTTGAGTACTAGAGGTAGGCCTGTGAGTGGGGGTTTTAGCAGGCACGGCCTTAGAAGATTTAGCTGCTTTGGCCCTGGCAAAAGCCTTAATTGACATGGAGGCAGGGGGCCTAGCAGCTCCACGTGTTGGAGTAGATACATCAAAGGGGATAGTATCTGACAAGTCCTGAGAAACTGTAAGAGTAGGAGGAATTTCCGTAGCAGATTCAGCCATCAGCCGAGGCCAGAACAAGACTTTGGAATCCGGCCGACCGAAGGGCTGCCTGAGGCCAGGACAACCCATTTGTTAGGACTGCAGATGCATCCTTGAAGGACATCTTCAATTTCCAATTCAGTGTTTCTCTTTATCCTCAACATGCAAGGCATTCACCCCCGGTTAAAACCCATGTTTAACTCACAGATGTCCTCAATGGCAGATTAAGTGAGCCTTGGGCCCTCAGCCATTCTCAAATGATGGCACCCTCTCGCACATACAGACATTTTTTATTTTGAACCATACATAACTGCTTGTATTCTTTTGGCTCATTTACATTCAACTTCCTGATCAAAGATCAGTCAAACTGTTGCCATTGTATTTCCTCAATGTCCGTCTCCATTAATTGCAGCCACATGAGTATATACCTCTGAAATGTCTAATCATCACAAAAAATAAGAGCAGCTACAACAAGCATCTCCACTTGCATTACACAAATGCAAAACTGCATTGTCATGAATTTCCTGAAGGATATGAACTCTGAACAGTCAAATGTTTATCATCATTTAGTGACTGCAGCCCTGAATGATTTGCCAGAAAAATCATGGACTTTATGAGGGGAGTACTAAAAAAATGAGGCAAAGTAAGGGATATTCTGTGAAATCAGAGAGTTTCAAATTTGTCTCACACAACCCCCCCAGCATAGAATAAATATGTATTTTTTATTTTACTCACTTGTTGATCAGGTAATGCCACTGGAGAAATCTTCCCTTTTCAGGAGTGAGCTGGGAGCAATGACTTTTCTCAGTTACATAGTTGTCAAATGAAGGTGGAAGGAATCAAAGCATGTATACTGGTACAGGAAGCAGCTCATTAACAGCTCAGAGCTTCAGTCCTCTGCACTTAATCCAGTCTTTTTCACAGAATTGCACACTAGTCCTGGAAAGACATATTTTAAAATAAGAAAAGATGTTATACTATTTTCATCCACAGCAAACCCCTCCCCATTTAATGAATGTAATCCACAGTGATTTGCTATAAAACATTATGGTACCAGTTCATAGGTTCATAGGTTTATACTAGGCTATCTGCCCCAAGGCATTTATAAGCCTAGCCCAAATTTTTGTGGCTTACGCCACCCCTTATATGAAAAAATACTGTGCCCATTAGTTTGTTGTGCCTCTGTCCAGCAGTGACACAGAGATGATTCCCGGGGTAAACCTACGATCTCCCATCCACAGGTCTAGATTTCTCTTGAACAGAGTCAGCGAGGTGCTCTGCCTCACATGGACCGGGATTTTATTCCACAGCATAGGGAGTCTCTGAGTGATAAATCTATCCCTCCAGCACGTCCTATTTATATCCGTGCTAAGGTTTAAGTCGCTTGCTCTAGTGGTTTTGGTGGATTTGGATTTTTTGAGGTGGAGCATGTCCATTAATTCTGGGTTGGACATGGCCTTGTATGTCAGGCACATGTCACCTCTGAACAGACGGTATGCGACTGAATAGAGCTGGAGTTTCTTCAATCTGGCAGCATATGACAGATTTTGGAGTCCCTTTATCCTTTTGGTGAGGAACTTTTGGGGTCTCTCCAATTGCTGCAGATGTCGGGTGAGATACATCCCGAATGGGGCATTGTACTCGATCATTGGTCTGATAAGTGAAGAGTACAGGGGAACAATGACCTCACTATGGTCTGATAAGTGAAGAGTACAGGGGAACAATGACCTCACTAGATCTGGATGTGAATCCCTTCATGATCAGGTGGGCAATGTAGAAGGTCTTTCTAACCACTTTAGCAACGTGAGTGTCAAAAGAAAGGCCACTGTCAACCTGGGTCCCCAGGTCCCTGATAACCTCTTCTGTGCTTAGTGGATTGCCACCTATATGGTAGCTTGGGGTTACCTTGTTTTTCCCGAAGGGTATGACTATACATTTTTTGGCGTTTAACTTCAGGCCATGGCTCTGGCACCAGCTATCTGTTTCCGTGAGCCCCTTCTGAAGGATATCCGTGTCCGATGCACTTTCCACTATGGAAACCAGTGACAGTTTTACCTTCCTTTCACACAGTCACAAGAGAATAAATACTCCAATGTGTTTTCATACAAATGCACACTAGCCCTGTGCAGCCAGATGATGAAACAGTAAAAGGGTGAGCTGCTTTCATCCAGAGCTAGCACTTCTGCTCTCTATTTAGTGGCTACATTTCTCAGTGGAAAGGCATAGACCAAAACATGCAAAAATCAGGGAAGCTTCTCTAAGCAAATGGCAAGCTGCTTTCAGTCAAAGCCAGCCTGCAGTCTATAGCTCTCATTGTCTTTCCCTATGAATCAGAGACAAAGCCAAAAAGCAATGAGAGAGAGAGAGAGAGAAAGGGGTAAATTTTAAATATTACTGTAATTCACTAGCAATATTCTCAAGGAAACAGGTTTTGCATCAGCATGCATTTTCTTATAGAATAAAAAGTATGAAATTCTAATATCTGGGAATACTGACTTGTCGTTAACTCTATTAGGTCTAACATCAAAAGATCTTCTATTTCAAAATATATATATTAAAAAAAAAGTTTTCCACTACTATGATTTTTAAAGGCCAGTGCTGCAATGTTTAATGTTCAGAGCTTAGAATTAGAGCATTGATGTTTGAGCATTAATGCTACCATGGAGGCCTAAAGTCCTTGTAGTGAAGAGGCCGACACTAAATTTTTTACTTTCAGAAATTAAAAACAAAAGTCATGATGGTGTAATTTGTTACTGCTTGTAAAAAGAACATTAGGACATTCTATAGAACATACTTCTCTTCAGCTATGAGGTGTGCATATCACTATAATGTTTTATCTACAATTTTAGCATTGTTCCACCTAGATTAATAGATTTTCATCAAAAAGATATTTTAAAGAAACATACATTAATAAAGAACTGAATGAAGTCCTATACAATTGCTCCTTATCAGTAACTATATGAAGTATAACATAAGGAAATATTCTGTTTTGAAAAAAAAAATAAAGTGTCCTTTTTCTTACCCCCCTTGATATGTTTTTTTAAAAGTTAAGTGCATTCATTTTTAATACTCAGGAATCAAGTGGTTGGTTTAAAATAAAAGCTGTCTAACTTTGGATAAAAGAAATACACTTTTCCAGTGCCACTTTACTGTCTGTTTACCTGCATGCAGTTAGTCGTATTATTTTTTTTTTTAATTAGTCACATTTCAGTACCATCTAAGCTTTCTAATCTTATAAAAAGGGCTGAACTGGCAATAGAATCTTTTTTTATTATTTTATTTTCAGTACTTTATTGGCTGTTTTCTCACATAAAAGTAGTACAGCAATATAGTTTATCAGAACATGACTCAGTCGCTTATCCACACAACATTTCCCACCCCAGTGATTATTTAAAATAAGTACATTCTAAAATATCTTATTATTAATATCTATCTTATTATGATTCACAACCTCTTTGAACCTAGTCCTCATAACTGGTTCCCATTTTTTTGTTACAGCTCTTTATCAAATTTTAACATTTTAACTACTGCTGCTAGATACTGTACTCACAACTGCTTTAGTCGGAAGGCTTAAAGTGCTGCACATTTGCACCTATCAGCCTCTTATCATTGAAAATCACATTCCTTTATGGGGACAAAGGCCCAAATTAGATTAGGGACATACCAAACTATATGGTCAAAAATCTCACAAAGCAAAGGAATCACTAATGGTGCACAGGCAGAAACCATCCAGGTAATGATTTCTTATGGAAAACAGTAGCTGTACTAATCTTCAGCATCTTGTGATTCAGACACTTGACACTCAAGAATTTGGACTTGGCCTCCTGTACATATTCACCTCTAAATTCCCTTAGAACATTAACAGAACAGCTTTTGCATCAACATGCATTTTCTGAAGAATAAATATGAAACTATAACATATGACATTATTGACTGACTGTAATCTTCAGAGATTTACCATAAAATCAAAATTTTATATGAGGGACAGGGTAAAGGGAATCCAGTGTCTGTCAGCCTGGGATGACATGCTCGATAAGCCGCGTTGCTTAGCAAGAGACGGCTTGCACCTCTCACCCCTTGGCTTTCGAATACTGGCCAAGGCTCTTGCTGCCCCCATAGTGCCTTTTTTTAGGCAAGGCTCAAAATTCAAACCCACCTCCGTAAACAGCACAAGTAAAAAACTGAGGGTTATGCTATTCAACGCCAGGAGTTTAAATCTCAAAATGCATGCGCTCGAAGCACTCCTAAGTATGGAGAACGTCGACATCTGTGCAGTAACTGAAACCTGGTTCAAGGCTCCAGAGAGCACTCCAGAACTATTGGACTACAACTCATACACATTTCGGCCACAGAACACGGACTGAAACACAAAAGGAGGGGGTGTATCCATATTCATCAAGGATACCCACACCTCCAGGTTAGTGGTGCAGCATGATACCTCTGAGATCATCCATGTGCAACTAACATCGGGAAAATCTGCAATGCAAATTGTGGCCTGCTACAGATCACCCTCCATGACCCAGGACCACCATTCCGCCTTTCTGGAGACACTGGAAAACATGAAGGTCCTACCGAACACCCTGATCTTGGGAGATTTCAATTACCCTACCATTAACTGGGAAAACTACTTGAGTACAAACTCCCAGGCTCAGCGCTTCCTGGAATTTATCAACTCAAAATGCCCTGGATCAGCTGGTAAACTCCCCTACCAGAGGCCACAACATATTGGACCTGGTCATCACCAACATGGGCGACAGGTGCTCCGCACCAGAGGTCAACCTGTCACTGGTTAGATCAGACCATAAACTAAACTAATCACTCTGGATGTCCACACCCCACCACCACCCCCAACCAAGGAAAACACAGTGAAAAACTTTTCTAAAGCAAACTTCACCTTAAGTCAGAGGTGGTAAGTTTCACAGCCCCCCCACGCTAAAGGATAACACTGCCCAAGATGCAGAATCCTTTACAATTGCACTCTATGAGCACCTACAAGGATGCATGGATTGTGCCATCCCTAGCAAAACCAAGACTCACTCCCCTAAGAGAAGAAAACCAGTCTGGTGGACCCCTGCCATAAACAGATTATACAACAAAAGGAGGAAACTAGTTCAGAAAAAAAGCAAATCCCAAGAAGGAAAGACATCCCTGATCAGTATCAGTAAGAAACTAAGGTCCCTCATAAAATCATCCAAGGTTAAGTTCGAAAGAAAAATAGCCAAGGACTCAAAAGATAAACCACAAAGCCTTCTTTAGCTATGTCAAAAATCTAAGTGGCAACTCGCAGATATGCTCTGAGATAGTGCAAAATAGCACAAAATATACTGAACCTACTGATATTGCCAACATACTGGCAGATAGATTCAGTGCAAACTTCACCTCCCTCTCACCTTCAAAAGAGCCCACAACAATACCGGAAAAGTGTAGTGTCCTGAGAAGCACGGGTGAAAACAGCCCTTTCAAAAGCCAAAAACACAGCATCAATGGGGCCAGATGGTGTCCCAGGCTGCGTCTTGTATGAACTACAGAACGAACTAACCCCCCACCTAAACACGCTGTTCAACCTCAGCCTCTCCACAGGCTACATGCCCATAGAATGGCGCACAGCAATGGTTATTCTGCTCCACAAAGGAGGAGCCACAACTGACCCTAGTAACCATCGCCCCATAAGCCTGACTAGCCTGGTCTGCAAGCCTATGGAGCGCATCATCATGGAACTCATTAACAAAGACATTGGGAACCTCCAAACACTTGACCCGACCCAGTTCGGCTTTGTTAAGGGCAGATCATGCCTACTAAACCTGGTTGACATCGAGACAGTTACCAAGGCCACAGATGAGGGAAAGGTGGTTCACACAGCCTACCTTGATCTTGCCAAGGTGTTTGACACCATTCCTCACTTGGGTATTATAGAAAAACTCACCAGCCTGAACATAAACCCCTACGTCACAAGATGGGTTGCCAACTGGCTTACAGACAGAACTCACACGGTAAGAATAGCGGGCTCCAGGTCTGACTCTAAACCAGTCACAAGTGGTGTCCCGCAAGGCTCAGTTCTGGGACCCCTACTGTTCGGCATACATTTCTCAGTAATACAGGCAAACACAGGAGGACTATGGCTAACAAAGTTCGCCGATGACTGCAAACTGGGAGCCATAATTGACTCTCCGGCTGACACGGACATCCTCCAAAAAGGCCTTACTGAGACAGACACCTGGTGTCAAAGTCATAGCCTCAAGCTAAATGCCAAAAAAATGCATAGTCATCCCGTTTGGGAAAAACAAAACACCCACAAATTACCATATAGGCGGCAGCCCCCTTAATACAGAAGAGGTAATAAGAGATCTGATGATCCAGGTAGATAGTAATCTCTCCTTTGACAATCATATTGCCAAAGTACTTAGGAAATCCTTCTATATGGCCCATTTAATTACTAAGGCATTCGCATCTAGAAATAAAGAGGTTATAGTGCCCCTCTACTCGTCACTCATCAGACCCATCATAGAGTACAATGCCCCATTTGGGATGTACCTCACAAGACACTTCCAACAGCTTGAAAGGCCACAAAAGCACCTCACCAAGAGGATTACTGGCCTCAAACATATGTCCTATGCAGCCTGACTGAAAAAACTCTGGCTGTATTCAGTGGCATATCGCTTACTCAGAGGTGATCTCTGCCTGACTTACAAAGCTATGTCCAACTCAGAATTGATGGACATGCTCCACCTAAAGAAATCCAAGTCACTGCGAGCCACGCGCTCTAGTGAGCTACACCTCGCCACAACAATAAATAGCACATGCTGGAGGGATAGATTCCTGTCACAGAGACTCCCCATGCTTTGGAACAAAATTCCTAACTACATTAGGCAGAGCCCCTCACTAACACTCTTCAAGAGAAGCCTTGACGAGTGGATGGGTAACAGAAAGTACACCCCTGGGATCACTTCATTGGCTCTGCTTGACAGAGGCTCAGTTAATTAATCAATGGGACGGCGAAAGCCGACACACTCTGGCTAGGCTTATAAATGCCCTTGGGCAGATAGCCTAGTACCTACCTATGAACCTATATGTGGCAAAGTCAGGGACATTCTGGAATATCAGGGACAGTTTAGAGCTATATGGCACCTGTCCAGACAAGTGATAACTTTTTAAACTTTCCAGAATTAAAGTCCTTCATATAGAACTCATATAGCTAAGTTTTAGAAATCTTCAGGGACCAAAAAAATCCCAAAACAGTCAGGAACAAAGGCCCCAAATCAACTACAATTTTAGCACTGCTAACTTGGAAGTCTGTGAGAATAAAAGCACGTGAACTGACATTTCAGAAATAAAATAAGTCCAGCAATGATGGTTTGTATTCAGTGACAGCAATTAATAACCCTTTCTCAAAATATTGTGAATTTCAGGAGAGACATAGCAAACTTTTATGCCAACTTCCTTGAAAATCAGAAGTTAAGGGTTCTACTTCTTGGAGGAATTAAGGTACATCTTGCGCCTCTTCTTCCCCATTCACATGCACACGAGTTGTGTATACAATTAGCACTACCCCACCCTTTCTAAAATTTGTGAACCCAATGATTCCCCATTATCTCATTTGAAAAAAAAAAACAACTGTTGAGTGCATCATACTAGTTACACCTTGTTGTTTATCACCAGAAAATCATGGATAAAGACAATGACTTATTTCTTAAGGACCGAGGAAGTAAGGTTATGTCTGTCCCCTGCAAGTGCTTATGTTAGGCAAATGCAAAATAGTAACTGTCAGTGAATTACCAGAAAGCAAACATATTTAAAAGGGACAGGATAAAAATACAAGGCAAAAACAGAGACGTTCTAGAAAATCAGGACCAGTTATGCTGCAGTCTCAGGTGGACTGTTATTGTCAGTGTTATTATATCTGGTTGCCTACCAGGATCAAAATCAATACTCACCTAATTTCTGTGAATATCCACAGCTATCTAGTGATCTCCAGTTCTTCCCCACACTATTCAATATCATCAAGCTTTCTGGCTCATTGATTTCCCAATAAATCATGGGAACTCAATATGCAGAAAGCCTAGGCCCTGTGCAAAGGATCGCCACTTATTTAGTTAGATATTTATAGTTACTTTATTTTAAGTAAAGGTAAAACAAATTAACTACATTTTAAAAAAGTGGTGGCATCAGCACATTCTCTCCCAGCAAAGTGGTATGAATTAGGAAGTACTCGGCAGTGCCTATCATTTAAAAAAATATATATACATTTTTTTAAAGAAAATTAAGAAAGGTGGGTATAGCAGTTATTTTCAGAAGTACATCAGCTAACAAAAATAGTTAACATTGCAGAACCTAATTAAAACCAAAGTTTTTTTTTTAAATTAAACTATTTTGCTTGGTGGCCATGGGAGCCCCAGGATCTGTGGGCTCTGCCGGCCACCTATTTGCCTCTATTAATCCTCCACTTGCTGTCCCAGTCCTTTAGATTAGAGACCCCCACCCCAACAGCTGCTCTTAATAACTCAGTCCTCTTCTTGGCTGAGCTTACATAACTGCAGATAACATCTATTCTTCCTTATTTAAGATTACTTCTATTGGCTTTACTATTTTCCTCCTCTTTTGTTACCCAACAAACTTAAAGAAACATTTAACTGGTTTAGCTATTTCTCTTAACAACTCTTAAAACACTGTGCTCATTGGCATTCTTCACCTTTGACAAGCTTGCTCTTTTAGCTTCACACATTAAATTTCTGTTTGTACTATTCCACAAACAAAATATCATCAGTTGCTGTGGTCTCCAGTAATCCTCAAAATCTGAAACCCTCAAGCCCCCTTTGCTGTCTAGACAGAACTAATGAACTCCAAGCCACTCTTACTCTTCCTTTTTCAACAGAAACCTTGTAATATGGCTCATTAAATTGACAGAAAATTTACATCTGGAGAAACAAAGGAAGCGCTATCACCACATAAAACCTTGACACAAAATCATTATCTGCACAGCTAGTACTCTATAGGTAACATCTTAATTCTAACAAGCCCTACTACTGCAGCATTTTTTAAATTTTCTATAGCTACCCTATAGAACTCCTCCGTTGATCTCTTAATATATCTTGTCATTTATACCCCAAGGGTCTTAACTTTCTCATCATCCTATAATAATATTAATCCATCATGGTCTCTGAGGCTGCATGATTTAGTCCCTATGGTCTTGTCTTGGAAAGATTTATGTTATATCAAAAAGTTCTTAAAATGTATCAACATGGTAAATAATACAAAGTGCAGTAACATCTTAAACAATACTACTAAGTATTTCTCCAGTTCTCATTTAGAAGGTGTAATGGAAGTTTAAAATTCTTGAGAACCAGCTAAAAACTTTTAACCCAACTACAAAAGCCTTAAGTTCAAAAATGCTCAAAGGGCCATTGCCAGTGGTTCTACATGTATTATTAACAACAAGGGGGCAGGTCCTGCCTTGTAGACCTTTGCAGACAGAACTTCTTAAAGTTATATTCTAGCAATTTGGGGTCTTAATCTGTGGTGGGATTGCAATAGTGGCAGTATTCCAGGATTTGTGCTTCAGCATGTTCTATAGCTGTATATACCTGCTTAAAATTCCATTATAGTGCCTTTATGTCTACCTTGCTACTGGCTTGTCCCCTGTTCTTTGAGTCTGTTCCATGAGGCATTAAGTTAAAAGTTTCTGAAATTCTAACCACAGGACTTGAGCTCCAGTACTGGCTTTAATTGACTGTATCAGTCTCTAGGAGGTCTGCTATATTTAGCACAGAGCTACAACCAACAACTGCCTTTTATTCAAGACTCTGAAAGGTGCGAAATACAAGTTATTCATCAAGGGATGAAAATAAACTTTTTATTTAAATTCTGTTTAAATATTTTAAGTTGCATTTATAGTTACCTGTGTTGTGATACCTTATTGGACCACTCTGCTTTTTGTACATTTATCTGTTTGCATTTTTTAGTTTGTTCTGGGACTTAGCCTTGTAGCTTCATATGTAGTTGTGTGAAGAATGTATATTACTGCATTATTTAAAAAGTAAATTCCACTTCTATTTCCATAAGTAGAAATACATGTAAACAGTAGCCTTTGTTGTATTTCTAAGCATGTCTGGACAATATTGCAGCTTTTGGCACAGTTGTGGCAAGAGTGATCTACTGCCAGATTTGAGCCATGATTCATTATTTATTACAGCATTACTAGTACATTTCAGCATGGTCTGGTGCCTTAGCCTGTGGTAGGATTGATAGTAGTGGCAGTACTGTGAACTCTGTTAAAGGGTTTGTGCTTCAGTACTTTTTATAGCTGTATATACCTGCTTAAAGTTGAATTCCAGTAATCTGATGCCTTAATCTGTGGTGGGATTGCAGTAGTAGCAGTATTGTGAATTCTGCTCTATGATCTTAGAATAGCTAGTTTGCACATTAAACAGTAATACTTTCAAATTTTAGCACAATCTAACCTAGTGTAGCTCCAAACCCCAAATACCACCCAAGAAGACCTCTCTATAACCTAGTCCATGACCTACAGTAGCCCACCCAAATACATGTCTAGACAACATGAATATGCAATTTCCAAATGTCTCCATAGGCAGCTTGACAGATATGAGCATCCTTTGACAATGCAGCAATTGTCTCATGTTCACAGACAAACACAGCATACAAGAGATGCACATACACAATTTCCCTGGAGGCAAAAATCTCTCATACAAACATGGTAGTCAAGAACACACAGACAACATCCACCACACATAGTGTCCACCATACACAGATACCAACCAATGCTGAGGCACTAAAAAGCAATCTTTCTAAACCACAAAGACCTCCTAAGCCTATAAAACTGTAATGCCATTTCTCAGCAATCTCTAAAGCACTTACCAAAAACAACACCAAACATCTCACGTAATCCTACACCCAGTGAAGCCCCAAGAGCAAAGCCTATAAGATAAGCCAACATATTATCCAGGATCTTTGTCATAGCAGACTCCATTTTAGGACACACAGATACCCCACTCACCAGACTGGACAAGGGTAAGATAACAGTTAGTTGCTAATCTGGAGCCAGGACCTGCCAACTTATGCACACACCCAAGTCATTACACCACAGGAACCAGTAAGATTCTATCATAGTGCATGTTGGTGGTAACAACCTGAAATGTACTTCCCTGGACTATACGAAGAGCGACGTTGCTGATCTCTCTGAATATGTGACTCAGACAGGTATGTGCCTTGCATTAAGAAGCATTCTACCTTTACCAAGGATAATACTACAGTATAAATAAAATATGATTGACTTCAATAATTGGTTTAGTTTCTGGTGTCTTTCCAACGGGGGTTCAATATTTGTCAGCATGGGAGGACATGGTTAACAGACTATGTTGCTCTGCAAAGGATGGTCTGCACCTGTCACCCCTGGGCTTCAGAACATTAATAAAACTTTGTCCATCCCCTTACAACCTTTTTAGACAGTGGCAAATTGACAAACTTACTGATATAGCAAATAAAACCAAAAGAAGCCTAAAGATTTTACTGCTCAATACTAGAAGCCTAAACAAGAAACTCCACACTCTACGATCTCTCCTCACTCTGGAGACAATAAACATCTGTGCTGTTATCAAGACATGGTATAAATTTGCGGAAAGTACTCTAGCAGTGCAAGGCTTCAGTGCCTTCCACACATTTAGACTATTAGCTCCACAGATAGGAATAAAAGGCGGAGGAGTCTCAGTTTATATTAACAAGCACAACTCTATGTTGGTTAAATAGGACGATGCTATGGAATTTATCCATGTGCAAATCATCATACACAATGCCCCATACCATATTCTAGCAATCTATAGGTCAACTGCTATGTCACTAGAATCCCATAGGTCATACATAGACCTACTGGAGACACTCACCATTAAAGCAACTACCCTGTTCATGGGAGACCTTAACTATCTCTCTATAGATTGGGAAACATACACTGCCTCATACTTGCAGGCAGAATGATTTCTGGACTTAATGCTAATATCCTTGACCAGATAGTGCACATGCACACCAACCAGAGGTTCAAACATACTGGACCTGGTACTCACCAATAGGGGAAGAGCACTGCACCCCACCCCCAGTGTAAGGTCAGACCACAAAGTTGTCTTCTTTGAAATAAAAATCATTTCAGTAAACCTAGCAAACCCTACAGTAGTTAGGGACTACTCCAAAGCAAACTACAGCCTGTTAAGTGATAGCTTATCAAAATTCAATGCCTTTCCCAACCCAGAGTTCAAAACAACCTGTGTTAAATTGTTTACATTGACCCTGTACACAGTCATGTAAATGGACGTATAGAGACTGACATACCTAGTAGAAGTAAGTCCAAAACAAACTCTAAAAACAAAAAAAAAAAAACATACTGGTGGAATCCTAAGCTTAATGGGGTATATAACGAAAGGAAAAAAAATCATGACTAAAATCAGGAAAAGCAACTCCCATAATGACAGGAGCTCTCTAATTAAGCTAAACAGGAAACTATCCAACAAGGCCATTTACAAGCTCAAGATAGCCTCACAGGCTAAAGACAACCGCAAGACCTTCTACAGCTATGTCAGAAACGTCAAAGGCAGCACACATCAGTGTGCCGAACTGGTGGTCAGTGATGCCACCTTCACTGAGCAGAGTGACAGAGAATTTACTGATTGACAAATTCAGCTCAAACTTCACCCACACTCCCCCCTACCTCCCACCATGAAATACCTACTAGCAAACTCCCCCCAACTATTAACAGGGAGAAGGTCCTGGCAGCAATTGGCAAGACCACAAAGAGACCATTCACCAGAAGTGTACCTCAAGGCTCCATGCTGGGACTGCTCTTATTTGGCATCTACTTTTCAGAGGTAAAGTTTAACGGCAAGGGCCTTTGGCTGACCATGTTTGCAGATAAATGCAAATTGGGAGCCATCATAGATTTCCTCCATGACTCAAACATCTTACAAAAGGGTCTAACACAGATAAATGACTAATGCCAAAGTCACAGACTAAAACTCAACGTTAAGATACCCAAAGAGCTGAACCAGTAGCCAGGGATCTGAGAACATATGCAGACAGTAATCTGGTTTGACCAACATGTGGCCAGTGTAGTAAGAAAATCATTCTATGTCACCCAACTTATAAGTAAGGGCATGGCATCCAGATCCAAGAAAGTCATAGTGCTACTTTATTTGGCCCTTATCAGATGCATCAAGTATAATGCCCCCCTTCAGCATGTACCTGACCAAATATATGCAACAGCTGGAACACCTACAAAGGAGAATCTAGGGTATTAACCCATTGTCTTACATGGATCACCTTAATGCCCCATCTCTATACTCTGTCTCTTACAGGTCACTAAGAGGCGAATTATACCTGGCATAGAAGTCATCCTCAAATCCAGAGCTGATGGCCCTTTTGCACATCTGCAAAATGAACAGCATCAGAACCACTAGATTCAAGGATTTAAATTTTTCTTGTGACATAAATAAGACATTTGGTTAACACAGGTATGTCTAAGAGGATCCCCATGCTATGAAACAAGCTCCCCCATCAATGTGAAGCAGAGTCCACTCATAACGTTATTTAAGCATAACCCTGACCAATGGATGGGAAACTGGAAATTCACCCTGGGCCTGCCCCCCCCCCCATATCTCTAGCAGACAGAGGTAAACAATAATGCCCAAGCTAACATATCCCCGACATAACCGCTAGAAACTTCCTAACTAACATATCTCCATCTAATAAATGCCCATAATACACAGGGACACAACTGGATTGGATTGTACAGCTATAGGCTTATAAAGGCCCTGGTGATCATTAGCCTAGTATATAACTAAGAACCCATGGCATGAACTGCCTTTATAACTACACACTGACCTTTTATGGCAACCCAAATGATAATAACAATACTCTAAACAAGTACTCTCAACTCAGTCTATTAAAGGCTTCTTCAGCATACATGACAACCACAAGTTGTCGCCAGTCCTTACTTGCTTATTCCATTATGCAAAGTATTTTTGTTATATTCTCAAATGTTTGCCTCACATGTATAAACCTGATCAGAGTGTATCAATGTAAGCATATATACATATATTCAGTAATCGCCTATCCATTTCGGTCATAAATATCCATCAATCCTGGTTTAACAAAAAAAAAAAAAAAAACAGTTTGTATGCCCCAGCTCTAAGAAATCTTTACTTTTTTTTCAGATTTACTGATATTACAACCTAGATCAGCTTTTTTAGCTCTTATTACCATATTAAATATTCATTTCAACCTTTCCAAAATCATCTCTTCCCTCTGTTGATAGAAGCCAGATGGTCCTTTTTAATTAGGCCCAACAAAATCTCTGCCTCGTGTTTACTCACTTTAGGAAATATTAATTCTTTTAAAAACATATCTCACCTTCACTCATCCTTAATTCAGCATTCACCTCCTGTGAAATTCATCATAGTATTTACTAAAGCCATTTAAATCTTTGGGCAGAGTGCTACGTCTTCCAAAATTGTGGGTCCAAAATGTTCATAATCATATGACTTGCCTTTTCTTGCTTCAGATGTATTGCTAACTTCTTCTGCACCCCTGAGGACAAATCAAAGGCATTATGTTTCAGGGTTCTGGGTTAAAGTGAATTATAGTTTCTACTATTTTCTCCAGTTATTGCATCCCCATCTCTGTGTCTTCCATTACTTCCTAATTTCCCTTTTTGTATTCTTGCTGCTTTCTTTATAACCATTCCTGCCAATAGTCCCATGCAAACCTTCTACTTCATCTATCTGCATGCATACTGCTCTAGCTGCTAAGCACGATCTTGTATTCTTGACAATTTAATAATGGATCTACCTCTGTTGGCACATTTATCCAGCTTTCAACTTGCTTGCTAAATCACTCCTTAAAATATTCATTTCTACAAAAGGAGGTATTAAACTACTATGGACTCTCCATCTTCTTCTATCCTAATTCACTGTTATGATTTGTGCAGCATAATCTGATAAACCTATAGGAAAAGACTCCTCACTTTACACTCTGTGTTGACAATCCCTAGTTATCATTATTCTAACTCAGCCTTGAGTACCTTCTGTTGACTGGTGAATTGCATGGAAAGCAATTCATTTCTGTTTTTCTCAGCCTGTTAAATCTGCAAATTTCATAACCATGCAGTACATCATAAAATGTTTTCCTAGTAAACTGTCTTGGCCCTTGACGGATAGCTCGTTATCCAACACTTGGGTTCCAGTCTCTTGCACGAAATGTTAAAATATCTCTGAAACGTATTATATTTGCCAGTATTGATCTCATTTCTTACTGTGATGCAGTTGAGGGGTTCTATACTATCATCAGTGCTGTATGTCCACCTTCTGGATCCACTAGTTTCTCCTCAAGTCTTGAAGTTAAATCAGGGATTCCAACATGGTGTCGATAATGTGAACTAAACACAGATCTTTGGGTTGAGAACAATTAAATCCAGTAAAAGTCTGCAAAGTACTGCAAACGTAACAACAAAAATTAGTAGACAAGTGTCTATGATTTCCAAAAGGTCAGCAAAAAAAAGAAAATATGAAATAAAATGCAGAGCAACTGTGAAAGCTCAGAAGAGGAGAGAAAGCAGTGTGGAGCAGAGGGAAGAAAAGTAGATGGTAAGCAGCGGATGGAGAAAATTTCTCAGTCACCCTAGCGAGTTTAATTTCTCCAAGTCTTTTGAGTTTCTAGTACCATGATGAGAAATAACCCCATTCTTAAGTCAAAATATGATTAAAGTTAATGAAATTAGTATTGTTTCAATCTTTGATGTTAGCTAAAAGTGCTCTGAAATGTGCTACTGTAAGCCATATGGAGTGACATGTATTGTTAGCATATCTAAACACAACTTTATTTTTTTTTTTTATGAGACCCATTGCTCCTACTACTATTGGAACAATCTAAGTATTCTTCTCCTACATTGCCCTCATTTCTACCTGCAAATCCTGGCATTTTTTAACTTTGTGGCTCTGTATGTAAGACACTTCAATCACTGTGTGCAACTGTACAGCTCTCAAACAAGTAAAATGGCTAGAACTTCCTCAACTGCTACACCATAAACAATTAACTTTTGCCCACAAAATCCTGCATCAACCAGATAAACACCCGCTCCCCAAATTCTTATACAACCATACACCACTTCTACAGCCCTCCATTCCAGTAATAAACTCCTTTTAAAAAACACCACATTAAACAACTCAGCTGAGGAATCTCTTCTCAAACATCATTCCTAAAATATGGAATAAACTATCAACTCCAATTACCTCTAACTGCTCCACAGTACAATTTAAAAAGCTCCTAACTAGTCACTTAGACACCTGGCTCTGTTCTTGCAACTCTCCTGGATAACTCTTAACCTCAGTATATTTAACCACATCTTGCTCATTGGGTATTATTGTTTACTCCAATCTATGCACTCATTTCTGTTGTAACTTGGCTTTTCCTCATTACTTAAATGAATATATTTTTGTGTCACGTTATGTTAATGCAACCTCTAAAGAACTGTAATGCTCAACATTGTACTATTGCTGATTGTATATGCTACTGGAATTTCCTTGTATTTTGTAACTTTTAACTGTCTGTATTGCCTATTGGTAGAGCTTTACTTCCCCGGGGCTCCACTGAAAAAGGACCTGTGTCCAATCAGACTTCCATGGACTATATATGTTTTTCTCACATCTATTTTCTGAAATCTTGGTAACGGGTGGTCCATGTAATATAAACTTCATCATTTTCTATAATGCTTTGTGGGTCATGCTTCCAATGCATCTCAGCTACTTCAGTATCGTAATGTTTGCACAGTCCCCAGTGCACAAGTCTTGCCACATTATTATGCCTGAGCGGACAGGTGATCCGCTGTGGCAACCCCTAACTGAGAAAAAGCCAAAAGAAGAAGAAGAAGTAGTATACAGGTCCTCTGCCATTAGTTTATAACACACAGCAACAAGATGTGCAACTGTTTCCAGTTCTGTTTTACAAAACCTGCATTTGTCCGTTTCTCCCACATGTTCAATGGACTTTGTAAACCAATGTGTATATAGTCCACTGTCCTAGGCTGCTAATATTAACCTTTCATCTTTTGGTTTAAATTTCTCTCTCCTTAACCATTCTTACATCATATCCTGATTGACATGAGGTTGCTCCAGAAGTTTCCTGTACCTGCAAATATATTTACGCCTTTTCCATATTTCTCTCCTCATCTGATCCTTCTCTTTATATTCTTTCTGTTGTTTTTTAGCACATTCAGTTGCTGCTTTATTTTTGTCAACTTCTGGTCTGATTTCTACTCCTGCTTGACATCAGCATGCTTCTGCTAATCTAAGCAAGGAAGTCATCTTAGACTTATTGTCCTCATGTTTTAAAACTTAAACTATGTTTGGATCTTGTGAAATCAGCAGATATGTATGCAGTCCCATGACTGCAGATCCATACATGTAATCAATTTCAAGGAGGCCCATACCTCTTTCAGAACAAGAAATATATATAATGTTGGTATACACTGATTTTTATATACCATTTGACATATGTGAAGCATTTTTCTTGCGTTACTGTTCAACTGATCCAATACCTTTTGCGAACAATCACCCCAAAACTGTAAGTTAAAACAGGAAGAGCAAATTGGTTTGTATCATGGGCTTTAGATGTCAGGGCTGTTTTCAGTATTAATTTTAATCTTCTAAAACATTCCTTACTGAGTTTTGGTCGCAGTTGTTCATGTTTTACTGTTGATCCTTCATCAGTTCCCAAGTATTTATACACTCCCTCCTGCTCAGGTTCCTTTATATCACATTCGTGTCCCAGTCTGATATTTTCATGGTGCTGCACCTTTCCTGCTTTAAAAGTTGCTTTTGCACATTTATCAAGACCAAATATTCGTATATCACCTGAGAATGTTTTAACCATGTGCAGTTGTTCTTTCATCTCCTCATCTGATGAACTATTTGGTTTTAAATCATCCACAAAAGAAGATGAAAAGTCTTTACACTTGGCTCTTTTTTTGGGAGTCAAATTGTAACCATGATCCAGTCTAAGTAGACAGCTTAATGGTTTAAAGGCAAGACAAAAGAGCAGTGGTAACAAAGAGTCAACCTAGAATATCCCCCTTTGAATTTTTATCCCTGAGATAATAATTTGACCTTTATCATAGCTTAGCTGCAAAGTGGTTTGCCACTGTTTCATGATCATTGTAATATAACTGATCAGTGTAGGATGTATCTTATCCATCTGTAAGCACTCCTTTATCTATGAATGTGGGATACTATCAACTGCTTTTTTGTAGTCTATGCCATCCTTAGATTCTTCCCTTTTTTACAATTCTCCATTAAGATTTTATTTAACAACAAATGATCCTTTGTTCCATAGGACTTTCTCTTTTGTTACCCTTCTGTTCTATTGCCATAACGGAGTTTTCTTCTAAATGAATATAAACTCTGTAGATAAATATGTATGTATACCTTTAAAGAAGTTTTCTAGGGGCTTGCACAAGTATATAAATAGTGAGCATGTGCACGCCTGACTGCCATTTTGTAGTAAGCATGTATGTCTGTGTGGTCTGTCAGTTAATCAGTTAATTTATATTTTGTAATGCTACTATCCATCCTGATGTGTTTCATGTTCATCTTTAACGGGAAACAAGAGGAGTGATATGCTGTCAGAATGGAATCCAGATTCCAGACCGAGGAGCACTCAGTTAAGACTGGAGGAATATAGAGGAATGAATCATCCCCAGTGCACGTTTAATTAGCAAAAACAGGTCAGAAATGTATTTCAGGTATCAAAGCTTACTTAAATTATTTCTTATTTGCAAAATATGAAACGAGGCAATCAGAACACTCTAAACAAATTTCTAATTGTCTTTGATAATAATATTGCAAAAAACTGGAGTGTTTGAGCAAGAGTCCGATATTTTCATACAAGCTGCGTTTTCTGATAAAGGTGACCATGCAAAGGCATTTACTTTGCTTAATTTAGCTGGTTCAGAAGCCATTGAAAGGGATCCTTCATTTGTGTATGCACCTGCTGTATTTGCAGGGGGGACTGCCATATAGTTGTACCGGCTGAGTCAAGGGAAGACCCTGAGTGCTTACAACATAAATTTAGAGAAATGCGTAACCCCCAAACTAATGTTATAATGGAAAGGCACTTATTTTGTACAAGGGATCAAAAGCCTGGTGAAACATTTGCAGCATATACAACTGATTTGAGAAACAAACTAAAACGTGCAGATTTGGTGATTTAAGGGATAAGTTGATAAAAGACAGACTTGTGTGTGGTATTAAAGATGATGCTGGGAGAAAGATTTTGCTTTGTGACAGTGATTTAACTTTAAATAAGGCCATTGAGATTTGTCAGATACATGAACTTACACAAATATGCTTACAAATGAGAGAGACATGCTCCTAGTAACTTCTAAAGCCAGTGTTGATAGTATGTAGCACATAGTTAAAAGAAACAGGCCTAAGCACATGGCAGCAACTGTAAACCCTACAACAGTCACTGAGAAACTCCATACCTTTCTAGCAAATTCCAGAGCATGCACAGTTTCAGAGCATGAGTGAGTTAGTCAGCAAAATCAAAGAATGGGCCCCCACCCAGATTTATAGCCAGCTGTCATAATTGTGGTGGAAATCATGAGCCTAAAAGGAAGAAATGTTTAGCAATGTCACAGATTCAATAAGTGGAATCATTTCAAAAGATTCTGTAAATCAAAAGGGACACATTCTTTTATTAAAAGGGTACATTCCAAGAAACGAGTTGATCAAATAGAAAGCTGTGACCCTACTTTTTATATTGATGTTGTGTCTGTGCTTAATGAAACAGTCAACGCAGTAGATTTATGGGCAAAGAATGAAGTATTTTGTACTGTTTGAATAAATGGAAAACCCACAGAGTTCAAAGATTGCACAGGTTCAAAGTGAAATGTTATGTCAGCAGAAACATTTACTAGAATATGTGCTGCTGAGAAGCTTGATTTGGCAAAAGTGTGTGAAGCTTGTTGCTTATGGTGGTGAAGAAATTCAAATCGAAGGTTCAGTTGTGCTTTCATGCTACTCTGCTGGGAACAGCTATGACTTGCAATTTTGCATGGTCAAAAGGCACGTCCCATCATTATTAGGCCTCAGAGATGGTTTAAAAACAGGACTACTTTCATTTAATAAGGAAGTTCACCATGTAAGCTTGAAAGACCACTGCTCTAATTTCACCAAGTCTGTTTATTTTACCTATGCTGATCTTTTCGAAGATAAACTAGGCAAACTCCCAGTTTTATACTCCATGAAGTTAGACCCTGACGTCAGTCCAGTTGTCAGGCCAGCCCAGAAAGTTCCAGCTGCTATGCAGAACAGAGTCAAAGCCAAGCTAGATAAAAATGGGCCAACAAGGTATAATTACTCCAGTTGATGAACCTACTGAATGGATATCTTCCATGGTGGTAGCTCATAAGAAAAGCTCAGATGATATCAGAATATGTATTGAGCCACGAGATTTGAACAGACCATTGAAAAGATCTCATCACCCAATGTGTACAGTTGAAGAAGTTGCAGCTCTGATGCAAAATGCCACGTTTTTTTCTGTCTCAGATCCAAAGAGTTCATTTCGGCAAATTTTGCTTGACAAGAAATCCTTGTTGCTTACTACTCTCAGTACTCCACTTGGCAGGTACAGATTTTTGAGAATGCCATTTGGGATAAATTCTGCCAGTGTAGTCTTCCAGCATGCACTGGAGCAAAATCTTTTCTGGATATCCGTGTGTTATTATAGTAGATGATATTCTAGTAGGAGGTAATGGTGAAGCTCAGCATGACAGAAACCTCAAAAAAGTTCTGGAAAGAGCATGTGAAGTGAATCTTAAGTTGAATTCTCTGACGTGCAAGTTCAGGCTATGAGAAGTTACTTATGTTGGTCATTTAGTTACCGGTTTAGGCTTACGACCAGATCCTTCAAAGCAAACAACAATTCTACCAGCTTCAGACAATGTTCAAGCCCTACAGCATTTTCTTGGCATGGTTAACTATCTAGGCAAGTTCATTCCTGACTTGTGTCAACTTTCAGCACCATTTATAGAGCTAACATGTAAAGATGGTCATGGTTAGAACAACACCAGAGAGCATTTGATGTCCTGAAACAGAGAATTGCCAGTCCACCAACCAGATACTCATTCTTGTGTTGCCTCAAAGTTTGGTCTTGGCGCAGTCATTCTTCAAGAGGGTAGACCAATAGTCTTTGCATCCAGAACTCTAACCCAAACTGAAATGCACTATGCTCAGATAGACAAAGAGCTCTTGGCAATTGTATTTGCAGGTTAGAAGTTCCACAATTATATTTATGATAGACCTATCTAGATTGAAACAGATCAGCAACCTCTAGGCACCATTTTGAGAAAGCCTATGCATACAGCTCCAGCCAGATTACATCATACCCAGAAATACCACTGAACAACATGGGAATGAGCAACTTGATTTTAAAATCATGGACGTGAGAAATTTTTATTCCACATGTCTTGATGAGCTTAGAAATCATACAGCCTCAGATCCTGTTCTATAGAAGCTCAACCACTTTATCGATCAAGAATGATCGTCAAAGCAATGTAGTTTACCTCAAGATTTGTAGCCTTATTTTCCTTATAAAGATAAGATTTTGTCTGAAAATGGTATCGTCATGAAAGGTCCAAGAGTCATTGTTCCAAAGTCCTTACAACCAGAGTATATTGCCATCTTGCATTGCGGCTACCCAGGAAGTGATTCTACTAAAAGGAGGGTAAGAGGACCAATACTTTGGCCTTTTATGTCACAAGACATTGAGAGAGTACTTTCATCTTGTTCTGTATGTAATAGTACAACGCCACATCAACAGAAAGAACAACTTCCTCTAAACCAGATTCCTGGACTACCACGTTTGAGTCTGCACAAAATTATTTCTGACAATGGCACACATTTTACAAGCCAGCAATTCAAAAGATTCACCGAAGAGTGGGACTTTATTCATGGTATGAATAGTCCAGAGTACCCACAGTCGAGTGGTTTGGCAGAACATGCAATTCAAAGTGCGAAAGAGTTACTAGTGAAGTCAAAACAAGATAAATAGTGATGGTTTTCTGAATCTCTTGAATCTCAGAAATGTTCCTCATGATAAACATCTTGGTTCACCCGCCCAGAGACTTCTGTCAAGACAAGCCAGAACCACATTACCAATCAGCAGTAGTTTATTGGTTCCAAGTACTAAGAATAACAGATCAGTGAAAGCTCATCTGTTAAAGAAACGCCTAGCCCAGAAGTCTTATTATGATAAGTCCAGCAAACCGCTCACTCCATTACATGAAGGAGAGACAGGGAAAATTCAAATGTGCAAAGGTTATGATCTGATTGGAGTCGTGAAGAGTATTTGTCCAGAGCCGAGATCGTACATTGTAGAATCACAAGCAGCAGAGTTTAGGTGGAATCGGAAACATTTGACACCAGTGTCTAAACCTGTACCACAGCACCTAGCCTGTGAGAAAGACTGTGTATCTCAGAGTGAGTTATCTAGCATTCCAGTTCCAGAGGACGTTCCAGTAAATGCCCCTGTTGCTGAGAAGAATCCCAAAACTCCTGAACCAAGTCATTCACCAATGACTGTCCCTGTTGCTAAACCCAATTCTAATTGCTACATTACTAGATCAGGTTGGATTTACAGTCCATGTTTCAGATGGGTCTATATCACATTATCAAAATTCCAAAATGTCGAACACCATAAGCTCGACCTTGGAATAGAGAAATGTGATATACTCGAACGCTCAGAACAGCGAATTTTTTTCCAAGGGAAAAAATTAGCTGTTCCGAGAATACACACATACAGCACAAGCACACCAAAATACATAATCCACACATACACACTTCACAGAACCTTACACTAAACCATACATACACTACTAGCTATACACTTACCTTAACCCAACCCTAACCCTAAAGTCCCTAACTAACACACACTCAGCTTACCCACTCCCTAACCCTAAGGTCCCTAACTATCGGACACTCACCTTACCTGCTCCCTAACCCTAAGGTCCCCAACTATCACACACTCACCTTACCCGCTCCCTATCCCTAAGGTCCCTAACTATCACACACTCACCTTACCTCGATCCGTTTGCACACTTACCTTAACCCGGTCTGTCACCTTCGCACCACAGTCGAGGAAATAGTGAAGCCGCAGAAACGGCCCACCGAATACTTTCCCTAGGAAAATATTCTGTGTTCTGCAGCTTCGCTATTTCAAGCGTTTGCTGAATTGGGGTCGATATTACAACATTCGAAGTTTTAAGACTTTGATGTTATAATATAGACCCGTTCCAGATACACTGCAACTTGGACATGAATGTTGTTTATTTCTTATTGTCTGTACAATTGCATGTTTCCTTTCAAACGTCTTTATATTGTGGGCAATTCATTAAAAACGGAGGATGTGGATCAATATGTATGTATACCTTTAAAAAAGCTTTCTAGGGGCTAGCACAAGGATATAAATAATGAGTACGCGCGAGCCTAACTGACATTTTGTAGGAAGCTGTTGAGATGTAAACATGTATGTCTGTGTAGTCTGTCAGTTAATCACTTTGTTTATATTTTGTAATGCTGCTATCCATCCTGATGTGTTTCTATATAAAAAAAAGTATATAAACGAACTACCCCACCTGTTCATCTTTAATGGGAAACGAGACAAGTGGCAAACTCTGTTGGGATCAATTCCAGTTTATAGTTTATACATCTTCAGATGGCAAGTTATTGGGCTGTAGCTTTTAGGATAGCATACATCTCTTAAGGAGGAGTACTGTTTTGCCTGCTGTTAACCAGGTTGGCGTTTGTTCAGGACATGCATACAAGTACTCCTTACTCAAGGCTAAATCTTTGTGTAAAGATATTAATACTTTTAGCCAGAACTTAGGTACTACATCTGGGCCCGGGGTATTCCAATTAGGAGCTTTTCTTAATTTTATTTCAATTTCTCTGGCTGTAACTTCATCACATTTCATATCCTGTACATCTCAAGCTCTTACTATTTTTTTTAGTTCTTTTATCTATTCAGCATGTTTATTTGTTTGTTATGTTCTACAGGGTCTTCATAGATATTTTCCAAAACGTGGCTATTTCTTTTTTTTTTTTGCTTTGTATCCCAATCCCCTATAAAACTTTTTGCGGTCATCAATAAAATTCTTATTTTGTACTTTTCCTTTATATTTATTTCGCATCTTCTATGTTTTTCTGTATGTGCTGGTATCTTTAGTTTATTATTTGCAATAGTGCACGATAGATCCTGTTCTATTTTGATACTGTACGTTGCTTTGATCATGCTGCATATTGCTTTTATGAAGTCTCTCTTTCTACATATTCTTGTTGATCTGTTTTCCCTTTTATACTCTTCTGTATTGTTCTAATAGTGACACTTCTTGTCCTAATTGCTTTATAGTTTTCTGTTCGATGCTTCCATAATGGCATTTGATTTCTCTCCTGCCTTTATCTTATGGCTCTGTGTTTTTGTAGTTAAGACTTTATCTGTTATTAATTTAGCTGCACAGTAAAATATCCTATTTACTTCCGTTATACCACATGAATATCCGTTAATAGTACTAGTTACTGTGTTTATCTGTTTTATCAAACTTCTAACATTTTGAGTCTTATGGACTTTATGTAATCTATCTCTTTTATGCATCTTAATATGTCTATCCATCTCTACTAAATCAAGCAACTTTTCCCTTAGATCATAGGAAGTTACCAGGCTATTGGCCCTGAGGCCCTTATAAGCCTAGCCAAGAGTTTAGCCCATGTATAGACAAATCGGCACTCGATGCCCCTGTCCAGCAGGGACACAGGTAGAATTCCAGGGATGTATTCTCCATTTCCCATCCAGTTATCCAGGTTGCGCTTAAAAAGGGGTAAAGAGGTACTCTGCTGGATGTGGAAAGGGAGTCTATTCCACAGATGGGGGAGTCTCTGGGACACAAATCTGTCCCGCCAACAAGTCCTATTGATGTCATAGACCAGGTTGAGGCTGTGTGTGTGTGGGTTACTTGAGTGGAGCTTGACTCGCAGATAGTCCCATCAAGGTGAGGTCCGAGATCGCCTTGTATGCCAGACAGAGGTCACCTCTGAGAGTCTGTAAGAAATGGAGTACTGGGATAGGGCTTTTAACCTATCTGTGTAAGGTAGATTTTTGAGGCCCTGGATGCTCCTGGTGAGGAACCTCTGTGGTCTCTCCAGCTTCTGCATGTGCTTTGTACTCAATAACGGGCCTTATAAGGAAGAATACAGAGATGTTATGACCTTCTTGTCCCTGGATGAGATACCCTTACTTATGAGGTGGGCCATGTAGAAATCTTTCTGTACAATGGAAGTAACATGGTGATCAAAAGTCAGGTTGCTATCAATTTGGGTGCCCAAATCCCTCATGACTGACTGAGTGTTTAGGACGTTGTTATTAATGTGATAATTTGTGGGGATGTCACTCTCCCCAAAGGGGATGACGATGCATTTTTTTGTATTCAGCTTGAGGCCATGTTTCTGGCACTAGTCATTTGTTTGAGTGAGACCCTCTTGGAGGATGTCCACATCACTAGGGGAATTTATGACACCGCCCAGCTTGCAGTCATCTGCAAACTTGGTCAGCCATAGCCCACTGGTTTTGGCCTGCACCTCAGAAAAGTATATCATAAATAACAGAGGCCCCAAGACTGAACCCTGGGGTACGTCACTCGATATGGGTCAACTTCTTGAGGTGGCTTCCCCTGTTTTGACTAGGTGGGTTCCATCAGTGAGCCAGTTAGCTACCCATCTGGTAACATACAGATTGATGCCTAATTGAGAGTTTATCTATTATGTCCAAGTGGGGAATACTGTCAAATGCTTTGGCCAGGTCAAGGTAGGCGGTGTGCACCATCTTCCCCTCATTCATGTCTTTGGTGTCTGTCTCAAAAAAGTCGACCAAATGTAACAGACATGACCCCCCCTTGACAAAGCCAAACTGTGTGGGATCGAGTGTTTGGACGTTGCCAATGTCCTTGTTAATGAGGTCCATGATAATCCATTCCATGGCTTTGCAGATCAGGCTAGCTAGGCTGATGGGTTTATAATTTCCTGGATCGGTGGATGCTCCACCTTTGTGTAAACAGATAACAGTGGCTGTCCTCCATTCAGCTGGGACAAAGCTGGTACTCAGGCTTTGTTTGAATAGGGTACCTAATGGTGCTGCAAGTTCCTGCCAGAGTTCATGTAGGATGAGCCTGGGATGTTATTGGGTCCCATGGAGCCTGTATTTTTTGCCTTTGAGAGATCAGTGATGACCTGATTCCTAGATATAAGAAGAAGGGGACAGGTATTGGGAATATTCCGATTTACTGATGGAGGGGGGAAATTTTCACTGAATCTGTCAGCCAGCAAGTTTGCTATATCTATGGCATTTGTAATTTGGTGTCCTTGATCACCAGTTCTAAACAGATCTGGGTGCCAACTTTGAGATTACGGACATATGTGAAGAAGGCCTTATTATTGTCTCTAGTAGATGTGGCCAATTTGGACTCAAGTTTGCTTTGGAGGATTTCACTAGTGCTCTTATTTGCTTGTTTAGGCTAAGAAGAGATTGCTTCCAGTTGGGACCCTGCTCCTTCTTGGCCCTGGACAGCAATGTTGCAATGTTTTTTGTTATACAGTTTATTTATTGCAGATGTCCACCAGACAGGGTTACTCTTCCTTGCAGAGGATGATTTAGTACTGCCAGGTATTCCTGATTCCATGCATCTATATAAATGTTTGTCTAGTAATTTGGTATAGTTTTGGATACTGGTGCCAGTTCCTAGAGTGGGGGAGGGGGCTGTGAAGCTATTTATACCATCCCTCAGGAGGCTGTAATCAGCTTTGGAGAAGTTTTTGTTTGATCCTAGCTAGAGGAGGATCGGGGGAGATGGTGACTTCGAATGTGACCGCTTTATGGTCGGATCTTACAAGGGAAGATGATACTACAGGGATGCTGCAGTGGTTACTCATGTTGGTTAATACCAAGTCCAAGATATTATCACCTCTTATGGAGGTATCGACTAGCTGTTCCAAAGCATTTGCATTGACAAAAATCAAGGAATCTCTGGGCATTTGTGTTCTAGCTTGAGTAGTTCTTCCAGTCTATGTTTGGGTAGTTGAAGTCACCCAGGATCAGGGTAAAGGGTTGAATCTTGATAGATTCGAAGAGGTCTAGATAGGCAGTTTGGGCATCTCGAGTCAGATTTGGGGGCCGGTAGCTAGCTACGATTTGTATAGGGGTCTTGTCAATGGTTAACTGCACCTGGAGTGTCTCCTGTGCGTCATACTGTTTAACCAGCCTGGAGGTGTGTATGTCTTTAATATATACTGAAACTCCAGCTCCTTTGACTTTACTACCCACACTTTGGGGTCTGAATGTATGATAGGATGAGTAACCAGGTATGGCTGGGGTGTTCTCCGCAGATTTGAGCCAGGTTTCTGTAACTGCAAAGATGTCAGCATTTTTCAGGGTTAAGAATGCTTGCAATGAGTGCAGTTTCATGTTTAGACTCCTAGCGTTTAGCAGCATGACCTTTAATTTGGATTTTGTGGAAATTTTTATGTTAGTAGTTTTAACCTCGTCACTTTTTCTAAAAAAGGCACTATGGGGAGAAAAGTGCCTTTCCCAGAAGCCTGAAGCCGAAGTGAGACAGATGCAGGCCATCTCTAGCAAAGCATCGAGGTCTGTCAATCATATCTTCCCAGGCTGTCAGGTACTGGATTCCCCTGGAATGACACCAGAAACTAAGCCAATTGTTAAAGTCATCATTTTCTATTTGTATTGAGGCATCATTCTGGGTGACGGTAGAATGCTGCTTAAGGTTAAGAACATACCTGCCTGGGACATATATTCAGTGAATTCAATCATGTCTTTCTTCATATTATCCAGAAAGGTACATCTCAAGTCATTCACACCAACATGGACTATGACAGAGTCATAACAGTACCTGTTGTTGAGAGACTTAGGTTCATAGGTTCATAGATTAGTACTAAGCTAACTGCCCTTGCGAGCCATTTTAAGCCTAGCCAGTTATCCCTTGTGAGACTCAAACCCTGCACCTTGTGTTTGTAAGGCAAACACCTTAACCATTAGGCCACTCTGTCATTTTGAGTGCGTGTGTCATTTTCTTCTAAACTGAGGGCACATTATTTTTTCTCCGTTTCCTTTGGGCATCCTACAAATAGTTCCAGAACATTTTCCTATGACATATTCTCTTCAGCTACATCCTGTGTCATCTTGTGTCAACTATTGTTCTTTCATATGGGAACTCTCTGACCTATCACTTCACAAAACTGACTGCTTCAGAGTTGCCATGGTTTTCTAATAAAGGCTCTAGAGTATCTTTATGTGGCAAGTGATCAGATGCTTCCTGTTCCAACTGTTTTTCCTTAATCTGGGGACTCATTGTTCCCTCATGCTGTGACATTACCAGAGTTGGATTTTCTACACTAAATCCTTCACTTTGCAGGTAATCTACAACTTCTGCTCTGCATTACTAATTCTCTTTTTTACTCTCCCCCTTTGTTTTCTTATTTTTGTATTGTTACATTTTCCATACCCAAATGCCTTTGTCTGTATTTCTCTTCAAATGTATTTGGTGCTGTTTTTTGTGAAGTTTAGTTTTGCCTTCTCCTTTGCATACACATTACACCATATTAAATCTATTTTTCTTTCCCATGTCCATATTTCTTTTTCAGATGTCTCCCGCTCCACCGGTTTGTGATTTGGTGACTAATCACTCTGCTGTGACATTATCTGTGTTAGACTTTCTATACTAAATCCTTCACTATGTAGGTATTCCATAAATTCAGCTTCTATTTGTTTAACTTATACTTTACTAATCTTCTGCTGGGTCTATATTAGAACATTGAATATTTAACAGTTTGAATCACTAAAGGTCGACCTTTAGTGATTGTACTGTTAAAACATTGAATGTTCATAAAAAAAAAAAAAAAAAAAACTAAATGGTGTAGGCAGGGGGGCAAACCCCCCTGCACCCCCCACATCCCCCCACTACTTAAATATACCAACTCCGAGACCACACTACATTGAAGTAAACAGAAATCTCCCCTAACGGATGTTCAGCAGTTACACTATTCTCGTGTCGACAATGTCAGATTCAACATTGTCAGCTTTTGAGAATCTATTATAGACCCTCTTCTGCTCTGTATTCCCCCTTTGTGATTTAGTTTTTATATTGTGAAATGTTCCATATCTGGGTGCCTTTGCCTGTACTGCTCTTCAAATAACTTTGGAGTTGCTTTTTTGTTTTGATTAGTTTGGCTGTCTCCTTTGCATAGATATTGTACCATACTAGATCTCTTCTTCTTTCCCCAAGGCCATGTTTCTTTTTTTTACCTTTCAAAAATCTCTGGGTTTTGTTCTTTATCTTTTTCGCCCTTCCTCTAATGCTTCTTTTTCCAAGCAGCCCAAAGTTGCTTTATCTATATAACATTTTTTATGGATCTGTTGTATTAATGAAAACAAGCTTTTGACCGTTTTTCCTTGTGCAAATTGTGACGTCCCTCCTCTGGGCCAAAATCAATGAGCCTGACTCCTCACCACTGACACCGGTGAGGGGCATTCACTTGGAACAAAAATAGATACACATAGTATTTCCAGCTCTCTGCATCAAGCACAATTTCCCTTAAGAGCACACTGGGAATACACTCAGTCTAGGGGCTGGCTTCCCCCTCTCTCTCCAGGCTCCCAGTAAGACTCTCCACTGGCACAGATGTAGATCTGAGTCCTCAGATGAGTGTCCAAGCCAAGTCCTCCACCACTCTCTCTGTGAAACCTGTGCTCTGTGTCCCTGCCCAAACAGCTGACACACACTCTTCAAGATTTGATTTGTATGCTCTCACATGCATGCGCGCGTGAACACACACACACACACACACACACACACACACACACACACACACACACACCTGGGAAAGGCTGGCATAGATTTACTCACTCTGTTACTCTTTGCCCAGACTATAAGGTAGTTATGGTCACCAGACACTCCAAAGCCAGCTACTCAATTATACTGAGTGAAATTACTACTAATACAAATGGTAATGTTTGACCAATGCAGTAAGGCTTTCAGGAGCAGTCACAGTGTCACCAAATAAATATAAGTATTCTCAAAGGTTAAAATATTCTCTAAAGGATCAGCCACAATGAAAAGTTTAAATATATTTAATAATAAAAAAATAAAGAATGTGAAAATACTAAATATCTATTTGCAATAAGCACCAGGGTTTCAATGACAAGAAATATTAAAAATAAACACAAATAAATAGGTTCACACAGATACAGAAAAATGGTACTTAACTAATCTCACAATATTTTCCTGACTAATCTAAAGTATTACTGTTCCCTGGTTACTTACTAAAGCAAGGCATGATAACGAAGGTGAGAGAGCCTTCTTTTTCAGGTTACAAAAACAGACCGCCCTGAGACTTCAGTCTCATCTAGTATTAGTGCTGGATTACAGAATGACATCACATACATCTAGTCATCTGACTTCTGGTTCCCATACTACACCTCTTTACTAGAAATTGAACTAGAATCTCGTACATTTGTTACCATACACACAGACAGAGTTTTGCTAAGATGTGTTGCAGCTTCTGGAAGCCATAAAACTATTTCAAACTTTCATCCTTCCACCCTTCCACAGTAGCAATTAGTTCACCCCAAGGACAATCCAGAAGGCTTCGTAGTGCAGCCTTTTTGTCTCTGGCTGCAATGTGGCCTGTGAGATACAATCCTTAAGCCCTAAATTAAGTAATTTAATTTCAGGATATTTTTCTAAAAGTTAGCTGGGGCTGAGCTTAACCTCTTCCCTTCCAGTATCCTCTGTTACAACATTAATTTCAAAATTTATAATACAGCCTGACATACAGGTCTATTTCTTTTTTCTGTTCAGCAGGACCCACTGCTGGAACATTTTTTAACACAAGCAGCTTTACAAATACATTTTCAACACAGACACCTGTACAAATCAGTTTGATATACTAATGACATATAAATCTTTATAAAACTCCAGCTTGCTATGCTGGCATATGTTACTCATGCGCTGCCCTACTCTCCCTGGCACAGCTGGCACTACCTCACATCTTCACAGTAAGTACAAGGCTTTTTTCAGGCTTTGTATCGCATATAGCTTAAGAAATGTTTGGCATATTCGAGGAGATACCAACTTTTAAATGTGCTTTCTTAAAGGTATACAAGACTAGGCATCTTACAGTTTTTGTGATTGCTTGCCTACTACTATTCCTATGTTTCTATGTTAATGTGCTATGAGGGACAATTGTCTGTTTTCTTTTAAGAATATTCTTCATCACTGACAGTGAGTTAAGTGCATTCAGTAACCAGCTGCTGCAATTCCATGCAAACAATTTCACTTTAAGTTTTATTTCTGATGTTAAAGTTACAAGTAGTTTAAAAAATAAGAAGTGCAGAATATTCTTTAAAGTTTTACTTTTGCTAATTACTTTATGTCCACATCCACGAAGTGATGCTCATAGGATCATAAAAAATTGCTAGGCAATGGCACTAGAGCCTTTAAGCCTAGCAATTTGTGTCCCAATTTTCCCTATTATGACTGCCCACAAGCTTTGGTGTATGACTCTGCCTTAGGGTATCTACACACTGACCCTGTCCATTAGGGCCACAGGTGACAAGTCAGGAGTGAATTATTCCATCTATTAGTCCAAACTGCTTTTGAATAAGCTTAGGGATGAGCTCTGTTTCACATGAGTTGGGCGTGTTCCAGAGAAGGGCTAATCTCTTAGACAAAATTATCCGTAAACTGAAGTCAAAACGTGCTTCACCTGTCCTGTTTCTCCAAGCTCATTGCACCTACAGCTTCTGCCCCAAGGAAAGTTAAGGTTGTTACTGGGCAATCATTCTTCTGGGTAAGCAAACGCACAAAAGCAGTATACATCTTTTTAAAAAAGTAGCTACTAACTTTAATTATGCATTCATTATTATATGTAATGTGTTCTGCAAGACACTGTTGACAAATTGTCTTGCTAAGGTAAAAGGACTCTCCTGTTGCTACAGTTAGCATGCATGTATTAATTTTAAAAACATGGAACTGCACCTTCAGGCTTTTATGTTGTCATGGCAGGACTTTCCAGCTTCAGTGAATCAGGTTGGAGGGGTTGTGTTTGTTAGCAGCAAAGATAAATGCAAAATTTTATTTATTTATTTAGCATGTGTTGATCGGGAAGGTCTGACTAGGTTCCACAGAGCCTGTTTTCAGCGGGCCCGGGGAGAAATACTCCAGATGCATGTCTTTGGAATGTGGGAGGAAATCAGAGTATCCAGAGGAAACCCACGTGAACACAGGGAGAACATGCGAACTCCACACAGAAGGCACCCCAGCTAAGAATCGAACCGGAGAACCTCTTGTTTTGAGGCGACAACTTTAACCGCTGCACCACTCCAATACAAAAAAAACATATTTTGCGTCAAAAACTGTGTAATTTGCTAACGCATATAGTAAAGTTACACTCATCTGTGAGAGTTTACCGATTATACTCGTGAAAGAAAGTGAAGCAACAACAAAATCCCAAACTCTCATAATTATAAGGGGATACCCATGGATAAAAAGCTCTGGGCCCGAGATTCCCCCTCTGCCTAGCTACTTCGGGGGGTTAAATGGGCCACCAGCGCTAACAAAAAATACTGAAAATACAGTTTAAAGAAAGATATATGTTGCACTGGCACATTTAACTTCTCAAGTTACACTATTTCCGTCAGAAGGTACGAATGATAAAATAACTCCAATATTTCACCAGCACAATTCACAAACTACCCGTAAATGTATTCCAGATATCCAATTCATCATCTGAGCTCCTAAAAACATGATATACGAGTTGTACATAATATGCACATAGGCATGCTAAAAAAAAATAAATCGAATACATTTCTAACTCACCATAAACATTAGATGCTAAATTTCTTTGAGGACCAATGCTTTTGTTTTAATTCACTAATTTTGATTACAAATGACGGGAGTCATCTTTGTTTTCCAGCAATGTACGCCTTAAACTAACAAACTTCAACTTTTCAAGAACATCGCTTAATACCTGCAGACATCAGTCTCTTAGCAACTAAAACGCTGCAAATAACCGGCAAATGAACTACAGCTACCACAGAGCATTGCAAACCAAGTTTATTTCCGAGAAAGTGAAATCCCCAATTGATGGTGACCGGCAAAACTACTACGAACATCGGCAATGGTTTAGGAAGTTGTCATCGTGTAGCTCTTAGCCAGTCAGGGAAGCCCAACTCAGACAGTGTGTGGTAGAAAGATGGCGATGAAAGGCGGAAAAAATGGATTGTTGGGGAAAGTGAGTAATAATTACTTGTACTGTTAATGTATAATTTCCATAGTCTTAAGGTGTAGTTTATATAATGATGTGTCTGATGTTTAAGAATTGTTATTTTGGGGAAGTGTTGGTGATATATATCACTCTTTAGCTGACATCCCGTTAGGTGAGGATGGTTTGAGAAATAACATTGGGTCTAGTAATAAAAGACTACGTGTGCTTTTCAAAATGCGTTAGGAAGTCTGTGCCATGTATCATGTTCGCATATTCTTTTAATTTCAACTAACAGTTCTACTAGCAAATGTTATTTGGTCCTTTTTAATTTATGAGTAGATTGGAGAAGTTGGGGAAGTAATTTCCTGTGCTGTATTGAATGACATTTTATGTGGGTAACAGTTTCGTATGGCACATAACAGCTTAGATCACAAGAATGTTTTAAACGAAAATATTATGTCTGAGCGCTTTTTCTTGTCTTTTTTTGAAGTTTAGATGCTTTCTAATGCCCAAAGTCAGTAGGTTGGAGTAGTTCTCACGTACTTGGTAAATGGATAAAAGACTTGTACAGAAACATATGTTTAATCATTTGCTGACCCTGTGATTGAGCTGATTACTTGTGGACTCGACGCTTTCCCATCAGCATACCCTTCAACTCTTCCTGATTCTGTTAAACATTTTTTTTTTGCAGTACTTGGAGGAAAGTTCAAAAACAGATTGGAGGAAAGTTCAAAAACAGAGTCCCCCTAAAGTATCAAGAGATTTGTCTTTTCCTCTGTGGTACACAATTGCCTAAGTCAGGTCTGCCGACAAAAAGGAGGGTCAGGTGAAAACACTTCAGTAGTTTTGTGTACTTTGCTTTTTTAAGACAACTGGACAAATTGCTCCTTTTCATGTGAGACTCAGAATTGTCTCATAGTATGTAAAGGAAGGTGAAAGAAATTAAACCTTGGACACAGGAATTAGCTGATTAACAGCTAAGACCTTTAGTTTTCTATGCTGATTGCCATTTATTCACGACTTATTTTGTTGTAGCTTGAATTGCTGCAGTTGGCATACTGTTGCATGTCTATATAGTCAACATATCTTGTGCACTGTAGCGTTTTACATGCTGTTTCATGGTGTTGCAGATAACTCAAGAATGTGTCTGACTTGTAGTAAACTGAGTTATTGAATCTTTCAAAGTTTGACATTTATTATTGGGATCACATGTAAATTCAGACATGACTAGAAGGAATGCTGCCCCTTTTTTAGGACGTACTACCACTGAAATATGAGAAATTGGACTAACTGTAACTTTAATCTTCTGTGGCTACAAACAAGTGAGAAAGGCAGATGTATGTGCATTGGGAAGAACCATCTGCATGGGTTTTCTCTGAATAATAGTGACTCTGAGGTTGATTGTTATAAGTCTGGGGTGGGGGTGCAAGGGTTTTTTGTCTGCTTTCAATCTGGCCAGCATTTACTGTAATGACAACCCCCCCCCCCCCAAAAAAAAAAAAAAAAAAAAAAAAAAAGACCCTTTTCGTGAGCTGTAGACGTAAGAGGGGAGATAATGAAGCATTGCAGGAATGCAACATGAAGAGGTAAATTCCTGTGGTTGGAGCAGTCTTTTAGTGTTGATGTGAATTTATGCTGAGGTATGTGGCTGAGAAGATCTTTGAGGGGCTATGCACAGGTTATGTAATTATGTACAATAAGCAGCATTATAGGAATTGTATAAATGGATTTGCAGTATTGACTTTTAATGATGTAGTTTACATAGTTATCTAAAACAGACCGAAGACTGCATGGCTCAACACTGAGAAACAGAAATTGTATGTTGTGAAAGGAAAGGGGAACCCTTGTGGCTGTGTGAACAGTTATTAGTGATGAGTTAGCTTAGCCTTATCTAGTTTAACAAAATCGCATGTACACAAACAAGCGAACGTTTTGTTAGTATGAGTGTTGACTTGGTTTGAGCTAAACGGCAGAAAGTATGAGGTAGATGGCAAAGAAATTAAGACAGTAATCCTTTATTTTATTTAAAATATTGTTGGTAAGGATAACGTGTGCCAGGCAGTACATTCTTTCTATCCTAGAGTATGTGTGATGTATATTGTGGTGCTTAGTAACGCTGTGCACTGAACTAGCATGTGAAATCCTACGTTCCGTATTTATTTCTACTTGGTTAATGTGGTATTATTAGAAACATTGTTTCATTCTGAATAAACATTTTGACAGTTTTAGTACTCCTATTGAAACCTTGTGTACAATTTCATGTACAGCTACAGTATGAGTTTATGATGCTTCACTTTGGTGTTAATTTTGCTACCAGGTTGTGGGTGGTGGTGATGATATGAAGATGTTTGAAGTTTCCAGTTATTGAAACATTTCTTCATTTAGTACTTTTCTTGGGGAGGGCTGTAGTCTTTTTAAATGTGTCATTACCATCATCTCTGGTGTTGTATAAAGGCCTATTTATTTTGCTGGTGCTGGACTGGGCAATAGTGGCTTGGGAAAGAAGTATGGTGCTTGAAGTGAATCAAGAAATGAGGAGATCACGTATGGTGTTTTTTTTTTTTTTTTTTTCCTGATTCATTTTGTTGTAGCTTGAATTGCTGTTGTGGACCCACTGTTACATGTCTGGCTTAAGAATGTGGCTAACTTGCAGTAAACTGAGTTTGTGTTGGCTCAGAACTGGTATGTTTAGAGATCAGAGGTATGTAGCAGATGTTAATAGTACAATGTGTATCCTTAATTATAAAGATAGTCTGCCAAGCTCTGTTGATTTGCTGACCAACCCTATTGCCACCAAAAATACATAAAGACTTGTGTCCGCATTCTAAATAGTGTTTACACTTCATATCCTCGACATTGTGTGAACCTTCTGTTTCTTTCCTCAAACTTTTCCCCCTCTTTACATGTCTAATCTTGCTTGTGTGTGTGTGTGTGTGTGTGTGTGTGTGTGTGTATATATATATATATATATATATATATATATATATATATATATATATATATATAATCGCGTTATAATACAATACTACTGTCTGCTGTATTGCTTGGGTTGTGGCTAGAAAGGATTGTAGGACCAGTTTAGTTACATGGTCAAAAATGTTGGGTAAATAAGTAGGGGCAAAGAGCTGCTCTGAAGTTTGCGAGAGGTGATGCAAAGCCCTTGGTGCTTTACCTGTGTCTGAAGCCTTTCTGAGTTGGGCTTCTTTTGTAAAGTATCTGAGTCTTAAACATAAGATTCTGTTTTTCATTTGTGGAGTCAACTTGGACACCTTAATATTTACATCTTGGAGTAATGAAGAGTAATATAATGTGTCTTCGTCTGTGTGCTGTACTGAAATCATTGGTGTATTGCTGGGTTACAGTAGTCTTGATTTTTACGAGCAAGCATACCTCTCAACTTTTCAGATTTTTGCAGAATGTCCAGATTTTTGCCTGTTGTCTTTGGCGTGTTCCTCAAACTTTGTGGTTTTCTGGCAAATCATTGAAGTCACTAAATAATGACAGACATTTGAATTTTAGATTTCATGTCTTTCAGAATATATGTAATGTGAAATGTCATTCTGCAACTTTCTAAGTTTATAGGAGCAATATTTAAAATCTGTCCCTATTTTTGGGTTTTGCCCCCCCCCCAGTTTTTTTCTGGTTTTGTCCAGGTTTCTTGCTATGAGAGGTTGAGAGTTATGCGAACAAGATGACAGAATTTGGAAGTAGCAGGTGGAAATTCATTGTAACATAATGGCACTTTTTTTTTTTAAGTCTGCAGGAAGAATGAGCAGTAGAAAATCCAGTTTTTTTTATCGACTTTAGTAATTAACTGTAATAATGCCCCTTATGTCAGAAACTGGCCATATGGATTAGTCTTGTTCTGAAGCAGGTGCAAGTAACCAAGCTTTGGAGTCGGCAATAACTTCCCTATCATGTATAATACAAATTATAACATTTTTGATACAGAAAGTATGCTTTGCGTTTATTTTCCTTGAGGAAAATGGCCCCCTAATTTTTTTTTTTTCTTGGAGATGAAAATCTCACCTTTGACATCCTAAAAAACCAACCCCACAGTACATTACTTCCTAAATTAGTTTACAGGGTACTGTATTTTCATGCAAAATACATCAGCATTAGTTTCCTAATAAATAGCAACATTATCAACTGTTTCTTGCAGGTGGAACACCTTGTTTGAAAGTTAACATGACTTTTGCACAAAAATGCCCAATGTTAATAATAATCTCATTTAAGTAGGCAAGTTATTTATGCTTGTCCATAATGCTTTGCAGTTGTGTATAATTCACAGCCCAGTACCTGCCATGACATTTTGTGGGTGGGGTTATAGAAGAAAAAAAACTAAATTTTCAAGTAGAATAGAGACTTATTCCCACTGGCAACTCTCCTTGCTCTGACAACATGAAGTCCTGGTTCTTTTATCACTGCAGAGAGAATCCATGTCTTCCACTCGCCCACATATATAATCTGTTTCACACAAAATATCATGCCAAAGGTTTAGAAAACTGCTCTAAATAAACCCTCTCCCAAACCAACCCAAAGGAAACCTCTAACTTCCATCCCATATCCATCCTGTCAATTCTGGGCAAACCTCTTGAAAAGATAGTGTACGCCCAACTGTCCCTGTATATCCAGCAGTACCACTTGCTGTCCTCCAAACAACCTGGATTCTGGCCTGGACTAAGTACTATGAGAGCACTTTTGTTTCCTAACGGATTACATCCTGCTAAACTCTTGTAGTGGCTTCATTTAGGGTGTCTTATTTGTAGATCTAACAAAAGGCATTTGACCTCACCCGACTACTGTCTTCTCCATAACAAATCTAATTAAAATTGGTATCACTCCAGATGCTGCTCTTTGGCTTAAAAAAAAAAAAAAAAAAAAAAAAAAAAAAACTTCCTTACTGACATATTTCAGCACCTGTCTCCAAAGGTGCACCTCAAGGATCAATTCTTGCCCCCTTCTCTTCTACATATTCATTAAGAAACTTCTTTGTGACTTCCGCCATCTCCCATTTACCCTTTATGCTGATGACATTATTTACCAGTCGGGTCACTCTCGACACCAACATTCAATGCTAGCCCTATTCAGACTTGTAGGAGCTTCATCAATGGCGCATAAACTATGAACTACTGCTCAGCACCACCAGAACCAAAACTCTGCATTTTACAACTCCACAGAAAATTCACCAAGCACCTGATACTCTGACCTACATAACCATTCACGTTTATATCATGTTATCGAAAGATGAAAATAGCGAACGCTATTTCATTGGCCCCAAAACATCTAAACATGAAAATATTGAACTTTCAGAACAGCAATTCCCCCCCCCCCCCCATGGAAAAAATTTGCTTCTCTCACACACACCTCCTACATCTAACGCTACACTAAACATACACTATCTACCCACATACCTTAACCCAAACCCTAAGATCCGTCACTATCGCACGCTCACCTAACCCACACCCTACCTCACTTAAACCGCCCCTAACCCTAAGTCTGTCCGTATTGCTCACACACTTAACCCAACCCTAACGTACAAACAGTCGCACACTTTCTTAAACCCAACCCATAACTTTCCTCCACAGTGCTAAGAATAGCGAAGCCACAGAAACGGCCAACCAAATTCTTTCCTGAGGAAAGAATTCGCTGTTCAGCTTCGCTATTCCTGGCGTTCGCTGAATAGTGTTAGATATCAGAACATTCAAAGTTTTAATACTTCGATGTTCTGATATAGACCCAACCATTCTATAGACCACATCCACCTCCAAATACCTAGGACTATGGCTTGATCAGTCACTAAACTACCATTTTCACTAGACAACATGAGAGCCAAAATAAACTCCCTCCACTTCTGGATAAAAAAAAAAAAAAATCTTCCTTTTCTGTCCCAACCACCCAGAGCAGCCATTGGCAAAGGAGTTTTCCTTTTCTCAACTTGTGTTGCTGCTGTCTCCAAGAAAAACGCTGACACTTTCCAGACTCACCATATGCAGATTCAGTACAAACTCTTCTGTGAGTATCACTTAATCATCCTGTGTGGCTTTGTGTGCTATGCTGGGAAAGAGGCAGGGCAGGATGAGGAGGACAGGGGACAGATGTTTAGTAGTGAGTCATTGAGAACTTGCTGCTCTTGGGGAGGATTAAAGACAACAACCAGATGTGCTTTCTCCTAGAATCCTCAGAAATCTGGTCAGTGTGTGTTGCCTGCTCTTGTGATATTTAGCAGTTCACTGAGTAATGCAGTAGTGCCAAAAATAATGAAGAATGGCAAATATGGCACCTTTTTGCAGGGCAACAACCAGCATCTGTTTGTAGCCAGAAAGAGCTGTTAGACAAACCTGATCAGATTTACGATTGTCTTAGAAGTGCAGCTAACAGGGATGTACCAGTAGATGTAATCTACCCTGACTTAAGCAACTCCTTTGTCTGTGCCCTGCATAGGAGGCTGATAGTAGAACTGGAGGGATTGGAGTTGGACCATGACTGAGGAACTCTCTAGCTGCATGGGTGAATGGTAGGATATAGAGGGTTGTGGTGAGGAAGACCAAGTTATGAATTGGAGAAGTGATTACTGGAGTACTACAAGGGTCTTTCACTACTCTTCATTGCATTTTTTGGATCACTTTTGAGAGAGAGGATTAATCTCTCAAAGATCAATGCAGTAGCAGAGGGTGAATGAATGGGGAAAAGTCTCTAGTCCTTTCAAGTACTTTCAAATCCATTGCTAAAGTGATGTAGTGCAGTTCATCACAAACAGTCAAATGCAAGCACTGGTAACAGTGGAAATGAATGCACCACAGCAGAAAAAGGGTTTGTGGGTATTGCTCACACTTTAGACTACTGGTAGCAGAGTGAGAAGACACTAGTTGCAGTAGTCAGACTGCTGGAGTTTGTTTTTAAGGAGACCATTGGAAACTAAGAAGTTATGCTTCCAAACCACAGGGCCTTGGTCAAACAGAACTACGAACAGTACACGAGGTGTGTGGAGATTGTAAAATGAAATGGATATCAGGCTGCTGAAATGAGTTCAGTTGAGATCTACTGGGATGATCTGTAGAATGGAGTGTGTGTGTGTGTGTGTGGGGGGGGGGGCTGGCTGGCTGGCTGGCTGGTTGGTTGGCTGGCTATGTCCATAGGCTGAGGAGTTGGTGCTTCTTATTTGAGACTGAAAATGACAGGAGAAGCATGATAGTGGTGTACAGAATCATATTAGGTGGGCATGAGAGAGGATCTCTGAAAATACTTATATATACAAAGGGTTGTGGAAGCATAAAATGAACTAAAAGAATGGGGTGGAGAGAGACTGCATAATGATATTCAGTAAGACATGCGACAGATGGAAATGGACAAGGGAAAAGTAAAGAAGAGTTGATGGAGAGGTAGAATGTTAAGGCACATAAGAGTAGACAAGATATGGTATTGTTGCCTTCTGCCTTCAAGCTAGTGTAGCACAATGTATTGTGGTCCCATCCTGTAATAATTTGGACACAGTTGTCCCTTTCTAGGGGGTGACCTGAGAGAACTATCTGGTTGGTTAAGTGATTTGCTCAAGAGTGAAACAGTAAGCATGAGAAGATGGAAGGAATCAAATTGTGTACCATGGGCACAAGAAACAACTCGTTATCAGCTCAGAACTGCAGTGTTTTAGTTCTCTGCACTGTAGGTTTCAGAGCCAGCAAAAATTGTAGGGTTGAGGAAGCCTCCTTGATGTATGCTTCTCTATGGGAATGGTGGAGATTTTAATCCTGGTTCGCAGACCTTGTTGCTGAAGGGGGAGTTGTATGCAGTATGTGAAATGAGATGTTGATCTGCTGTGTCACACTGATTAATCAAACACAAATATTCCCATGAATCAGTCAGATCCCTTCTCAAAGTAATAGATGCTAGAGTGGGATGTGGGTGTTAGAATTTGTGTCCTGTGTGTACACGTGTTTGCATGAAAACATATATCTCCAACTCCACTGAACTTAAGGCGATGACTGCATACCTAATGTCCTGACATATTCCAGTGTCAATGAATAGAAGACTCCAGCACAAAGTTTCTTTCGTACAACTTTTGAGGATACTCTGAAACAGTATGTGGTTATTGTCAACATGCTACTTTCCTTAGGTAAAATTTTCCTTATTATTTTGATGCTGTGGTAGCAATGAACCCCTTTCCTGAGTTTGAAATTTAGATGCTTCCTGTCTTTGCTGCCATGTTGCTTGCAGATCATCCGTACTGCAGCTATGCCTTTTGAGAGCATTGTCATGATATGGTCTGTTGTCAGTGGGGTTATACTTAATCCCTATGGTTTCCCAATTACATATCCGATAGTGCTTCATGATTGATTTTACAGTGGACTTGCCAATGATTGTCGTCACTCTCTCTTTCAGGGATGCTCTAAACCCACAGGCAGCCTACCTTCTTCAGTGCAGAGGCTTCTGTTAGGTTCTTTGGTTTTCACTGGAAAACTCTGAATGTGAACCACTGAACACATGCCCTCACCCAGAGAGAAGCAAGTTGGCACCGCCTTTTCATTCCTCTCCCTCTGAGGTCTGCTCTTCCATCTTCTTAACCCCCAGCAACATCCACAGCAGTTTGGGATTATCACGTTATGCCATAAGGGTGAGACAGATCCAAGCATAAAAGTTTATTAACTCAGTATTGCTTCAGTCTTTGTGTTTCAGGAATATGCTGTCAGCATTTACAGTGTTCCCAGTACTTCCTCATTCTCTAGTACATTCTCTGTTTGGTAACATTTTAAATTTATTTGGATTTTTTTTTTTAATTCATCAATTTCTTCCAGGAATGTCTAGAACTGCCTGGGCACCCTTGTTCTGTACTGCTGTATTCAGTGTTTGCAGGTCATGATAATGCTTGTAATTTCTGTAATTTTGTCCTCCTGTGTGCAGAATGCTATAATCAATAGACCCAACTCTCTCTAGTGTGTTTGTAATAATGCTAGAGAAATAAGTTCCAAGACCTTGTAGAGAGAAATTAAATGATTCATAGAGAAACTCAAAGACCAAGCAGTAGTTAATTTGGCTATTGTGATCTTGGTGGGAACTTCTGTATCATCTGTGGGTTATTTGCAGCACATACATTGTTGCTTCAATATGTTGACAAAATCCATCTGTTAGGATATTTTTTATTTTATTTCCCTTATCTCTTGCATTATCTTTCCAAGCCCAGGCTCTCGGGTGATTTAAATATCGTGTTAACTGCAGTCTTAACTCCATATATCATTATAATGCATGGATCACCATGATTAGTCTCCAGTTTCTGGAGATAGGCAGTTTTGTAGTGCTGCAGTTATGCTACAAAATCTTGGGAGTGGAACTGCTTTAACACCTTTCTGATGTCAGAAAAGTGCTTTTGTTACCTAGTAAAAGGACAGTACTTAGGAATAGTTATTGCAGAAAACATCAAAGAGATAACGGATATCAATTATGAAACTAGTCTGCAAAATATAGAAAGTCTTACAAATAAATGGAACAAATATGGAACAAGATGGGTTGCAAACTGGCTTAAGGACAGAACCCACAGGGTTAGAGTTGCTGGCGCTATGTCAGACTCCAAGCCGGTCACAAGTGGTGTCCCACAGGGCTCGGTCCTTGGCCCCCTATTGTTCGGCATCTACTTCTCAGAAGTACAGGCCAACATGGGAGGACTTTGGCTGACAAAGTTTGCAGACGACTGCAAACTGGGCGCCATAGTGGAAAGTGCATCGGACGCGGATATCCTTCAGAAGGGACTCACGGAAACAGATAGCTGGTGCCAGAGCCATGGCCTGAAGTTAAACGCCAAAAAATGTATAGTCATACCCTTCAGGAAAAACCAGGTAACCCCAAATTACCATATAGGTGGCAATCCACTAAGCACAGAAGAGGTTATCCGGGACCTGGGGACCCAGGTTGACAGTGGCCTTTCTTTTGACACTCACGTTGCTAAAGTGGTTAGAAAGACCTTCTACATTGCCCACCTGATCATGAAGGGATTCACATCCAGATCTAGTGAGGTCATTGTTCCCCTGTACTCTTCACTTATCAGACCAATGATAGAGTACAATGCCCCATTCGGGATGTATCTTACCCGACATCTGCAGCAATTGGAGAGACCCCAAAAGTTCCTCACCAAAAGGATAAAGGGACTCCAAAATCTGTCATATGCTGCCAGATTGAAGAAACTCCAGCTCTATTCAGTCGCATACCATCTGCTCAGAGGTGACATGTGCCTGACATACAAGGCCATGTCCAACCCGGAATTAATGGACATGCTCCACCTCAAAAAATCCAAATCCACCAAAACCACTAGAGCAAGCGACTTAAACCTTAGCACGGATATAAATAGGACGTGCTGGAGTGATAGATTTATCACTCAGAGACTCCCTATGCTGTGGAATAAAATCCCGGTCCATGTGAGGCAGAGCACCTCGCTGGCTCTGTTCGAAATCTTGACCTGTGGATGGGAGATCGTAGGTTTACCCCGGGAATCATCTGTGTCACTGCTGGACAGAGGCACAACAAACTAATGGGCACAGTATTTTTTTATATAAGGGGTGGCTTAAGCCACAAAACTTTGGGCTGGGCTTATAAATGCCTTAGGGCAGATAGCCTAGTATAAACCTATGAATAGCCTCTCATCCATGGTGAAGAAGTATAATCAAAAATGTTATATATGATACGATCCCTATTTTTACCCCCACCTAAAACCACTATAAAGAAATTCAACAGCTTAATACAAAAAATGTATGGTTTCCCAAGATGCCTAGAGTAGCACTGAATAATTGTATCCAATGATGGTCAAATGGGAGGTATTAGTCTACCAGACTTAGAAATATACTCATTTGCATCTGTCATTTAAACAATAATTCTATGGTCAAATCCCTATTGCATTGCCAAATGGAAAAACATTTATGGACACTGTTTAACTCAAACTACTTTTTGGAACCATACTAATAAATCCATATCCCCTCATAACTATATGTATTGGTTATTAAGAGGAATTTATAAATCTAATTTTAAAATCAATTTGAATGCTGTTAATTTAAACGAAGAACTATGGCTACACATCCAGTATATATCACATAAGTAAATTTTAAACTAAGAACTATGGCTACACATTCTTAACTGTAGACAATGCAACCAACAGTTAAGAAATGCATTCCAAAATTTATTAATTATTTAATGATTCAAATGCAACAAAACATAGAAGTAAACATATGTAAAGCATATAAAATAATGAGAATAGAAATGCAGTACATAAAAGAATCATACTGGAATTGTTTTAAATAATATAACCCCCCCCCCCCCCAAGTGAAGAAGATAAACAATTATTTTTAAAATCACCCCAATTAACTACTTCACTTAAGTGGAAACTGTTCTCATTGAAATTTATACATAAAATGGAAATCATATCTAAAACTAGAATCTTAATAATACTTTGTTGAAGCACCTTTTCATTTAATTACAGCATTCAGTCTGCTTGGGTATACACAAGACTCTGATTAACCCCAGATAAAGTTCAGCTGTCCTGTTGGATTTTCCTGACCTTTACTCATTTGCCCACTACAGTAAAAGCCATGGTTCGCAGAGAGCTTACAAAGCATCAAAGGGATCTCATTGTTGAAAGGTGTCACTCAGGAGAAGGGTACAAAAAAAAAATTCTACAGCATTGGATATACCATGGAACAAGGTGAAGACTGTCATTAAAAAGTGGAGAAAATATAGAACAGTGATGTTGCAAAGAATTGGACGTCCCTCCAGAATTGAAAAGACAAGATGAAAACTGGTTAGGGTGGCTGCCAAGAGACCTACAGCAACACTGAATGAGCTGCAGGAATTTCTGGCAAGAACTGGTTGTGCACTACATGTGACAACAGTCTCCCATATTCTACATATGTCTGGACTATGGGGTAGGGTTGCAAGATGGAAGCCTTTTTTTTTTTTTTTTTTACACAGAAAAACATCCAGGCCTGACTAAAATTTGCAAAACAGTACATAAAGTCTCCCAAAAGCATGTGGGAAAATGTGTTATGATCTGATGACACCAAGGTTGAACTTTTTGGCCACAATTCCGAAAGGTATGTTTCGTGCAAAAACAACACTTTGCATCACCAAAAGAACACCATCCCCATGGTGAAGCATGGTGGTGTGATTATCATGCATTGGGGTTGCTTCTTCAGTTGGAATTGGGGCTTTAGTCAAGATGGAGGGAATTATGAAACGTTCCAAATACCAGTCACTTTTGGCCCAAAACCTTTAGGCGTCTGCTAGAAAGCTGATGGAGGAATTTCACCTTTCAAAACGACAGTGACCCCAAGCATACATCCATATCAACATAACAGTGGCTTTACCAGAAGAAAATTAAAGTTCAAGATCTGTGGGGTGACTGATTTGGAGTGCTTTTGCAAGGAAGGGTGGGCAAATATTGCCAAGTCAATGTGTGCCATGCTGATAGACTCCTACCCATGAAGACTGAATGTTGTAATTAAATCAAAAGGTGATTTAGTTTAAGGGTATTGTACATTTTTTTTTTTTTTTTTTGTTTGTTTATATTTTTTTCCCCTTAACACATTTGTTTTTTCAATTGAATTGTACAGGTTATAGGTCACATTAAAGGTAGGAAAAGTTTTGAAATGATTTTATTGTGATCTCATTTTGATCTCATTTTTTTATATCACAACCTGGTATTTTAACAGGGATGTGTAAACTTTTTATATCCACTGTATGTGATAAAAATGCTGAAGTAAATGGGTCTTTTTTTTAGTTTTAAAAAATGTAGGCATTATGATGCAAAAACAGAATAGAGGCTAGACAAAAGCAAGTTTAAGCCTATAGGTTGTAATCTTGGACTGTTGGGGTCAGGTGTAAAAGTATGTGTAGAATTGAAATGTCGTCTTTTGCATTAGTGAATGTCTGGATTAATTCACTTGGCACCATCTAATCTTAAGTTTTTGTAAGTGCAAGTGGATTTCAGAGACCCCAGTGTAAATAAATAGTTTTTTTAAGCTAATAAATGTGCAGTGCTAGTTGAGAAATCTGGAGCTGAGGGCAACTACACTTTTCATGGAGACAACCAACTAAAGGTGAAGGCAGTAAATTGAGAGGACTGATATTGTTTACGGAGAGAAATCGAAATGTAAAATGTACAAGGGCAAGCAGTTCAGTAAAAACTAAGTTTTTAAATTATTGGAAATAAATATGAGAGAGACTCTCTTCTGGTAAATTATTGGAAATAAACATGAGAGAGACTCTCTTCTGGTAACTAAGTACTTTTAGAACAGTGTATAATTTAATTTAAAGATAGTCAGTGCACTTTTTCTTGGGGCTGAAAATTCATTTTCTAAAATTGTTTTTTCACATCTGGGAAGGGGAATAAAGAAAGTAAAGGACAGGCAGCTCTTGAAGTAGAAGCATGGGTCATAAAGTACGTTTTAGCAATTCTAGGTTGGGTTGTGTGTGAAGCTGTCCATTTGGGACAGTTGTTCCTACTGGGAAGGGTAAACTTTATTTGAATTTATTTGAAGATATACATAGTTTTGTGTGTGTGTGTGTTTTTTTTTTTTTTTTCATGTAAATAGCAGTGCTACAGGAGACCCACTTTAGAAAGGAATTTCTTTCTCATTCATTTGCTGTCAGGGACAAAAGTAGAATACTTGCTAGAGGAGCTCCATTAGTAATAGAACAGGGAAAATGATAGTAATGGTAGACTTGTGGTAGTAAGGGGCTACTGGTAAGGGCAGATGATTATACTGGTGTGCATTTATATTCCACTTAAAAAATTACTGTTATGAAGCTTAAGAAAATTTGGGAGAAGTAATTGGCTCTTAGTAGGTAATATTACTTGTATGTGGGGACTGGTACTTGATTTGCAACAGTGAGGCTATATCTGGGGGCTGTAGAAGGGAAAATATAACCAAAGAGGGTTGATCTCAGAAGTCATTTTTATGAGAATATTTGCTATGGAAGAAGTGAATTTGGTAGTAGGATTGCCTGAGAGAATTTGCATATTATTCCTGAAGGTACAATAACTTTGTTAGACTAGACAGAAATTGTCACAGAAATGTGTGCATTTAATTGAAAGCTTTGACACACACACACCTGCACCGACAACAACTAGGATAAAATTGCAGAGTAATGAAGTGCAAATAAGACACTGGCACTTTCCCACCTACCTGTTAAAGGAGTGGAAATTAAGGCATGAGTAGTGGAAATTAATTGAGAGTTATTGGGGAAGATAGAAATTTCTTCAGAAGGTATAGCAAGTAAGTTAGAGAAAATGAAAAGTGTTTAAAAAAATAGGGAAGAAATAAAAGAAATGTATGTTTAAAAAGTAATTGGTATTTGGAGGGGCTGACAAAGTTTTAAGTATTGCAGCATAACTGGGATCTCTCAGAACAAGAAGCGGTGCAAATGTAGAGGGCTAAAGAGAAATAACTACAATTCCAGTCTCAAATAGACCTACCACGACAGCAAACCAAACACATAATCACACAAAAACATACTCGGAGGCTCTAAATAAAAGATCTGACTAAGCAGCAGAGACCTCCAAAGCAGACACCCAAGCAACCGCTACCCCAAAACAAAACACGTGCAACACATAGCTCAAAAAGCCAGTGTGCCGAACAGTCACAGCCCTTGAGACTAAACCACACACCTGATACACTTGTAATAGGTGACTCTATTGTCAGGCACACTGACGTCCCGCTCACCAGGCTGAACAAGGAGAGGGTCACTGTGAGCAGCCTGTCGGGCGCTGGGATCCGCCACATAACACAAGCACTCGGGTCACTCCAAGGCAAGTACAAATACGACTCATTGTCCATGCTGGTGTGAATGACCTGAGACGTACCTCCCTGGACTACATGAAAAGAGACATAGAGGAGCTCTCTGAGCATGTAGCCCAGGCCGGTATGACCCTGACCTTGAGTAGCATCTTACCCTCACCAAGAATGATGCCACAATATGAAGACAAGATGATCAATTTCAACAACTGGCTTAAGTACTGGTGTCATTCAAAGGGGAACCAATGCCTGTCAGCTTGGGATGATATGCTCGACAAGCCATGATGCTTCGCTAGGGACGGCTTGCACCTGTCACCCCTGGGCTTTCGGATATTGGCAAAGGCTCTTGCTACCCCCATAGTGCCTTTTTTAGGCAAGGCTCAAAAGACAAATCCACCTCCATAGGTATCACAACGGATAAGAAGCTAAGAGTAATGCTACTCCACGCCAGAAGTCTAAACCTCAAGATGGACACACTCAAAACTCTCCTTAGCATGGAGAACATAGATATCTGTGCAGTAACAGAAACCTGGTTCAGGGCTCCCGAGAGCACCCCAGCACTACCAGGTTATACCTCATACCATGCTTTTCGGCCCCAAAACTTGGACCGAACCACAAAAGGAGGGGGAGTATCTATGTTCATCAAAGATACCCACACCTCCAGGTTGGTGGCAAAGCACGAAGCATCAGAGACTATCCATGTGCAACTAACAGTGGGTAAAACTGCCTTCCAGTTTATAGCGTGCTACAGACCACCCTCCCAAACCCAGGAACCCCACTCGGCCTTCCTAAGAACACTGGAAAATATGAAGGTCTCTCCAAACACCATTATATTGGGCGACTTCAACTACCCAAACCTAGACTGGGAGCATTACTCTAGCTCCAACACCCTAGCCCAAAGGTTCCTAGAATTTATAAACTCAAATGCTATGGAACAACTTGTTACCACTCCCACAAGAGGGGAAAACCTACTGGACCTGATCATCACCAACATGGGGACACTATGCTCCAGACCAGAAGTGTATCCCTCACTGGTAAGATCAGACCATAAACTAATCTCACTGGATATTCACATCCCGACCCCACCCCCTTCCCAGAAAACCACAGTGAAAAACTTCTCTAAAGCAAATTTCACACTCCTCAAAACCGAGGTGGAATCCTTCAAAGCCCCCGGGCCTGTGGAAAATACGGCCCAGACCGCAGAATCCTTTATAAACGCATTCTATGAACACCTTCAGGAATGCATGGATCATGCGATCCCAAATAAAACCACGACCCAGTCCTCCAAAGGCAGACATCCTGTCTGGTGGACCCCAGCCATAAACAAACTATACAATAGAAGGAGGAAGCTACTAAATAATAGAGCAAAGTCCCAAAAAGGGAAGGCATCACTGATCAGTATTGGCAAAAAACTACGGGCACTCATAAAATTGTCTAAGGCCAGCTTCGAGAGAAAAATTGCACAGAACACTAAGGATAATCACAAGGCTTTCTTTAGTTATGTTAGGAACCTGGGTGGTAATTCCCAGATATGCTCAGAATTAGTCCAAAATGACAAAAAATACACTGAACCCACAGACATTGCCAACATCCTAGCTGACAGGTTCAGCGCAAACTTCTCCCCCCGTCCTCCCCACCAAAAGGGCAAATATCTATCCCAGCAGAGTCTGCCCCCCTGACATCTCAGATGCTCAGGTAAGAGCCGCCCTCTCCAAAGCAAAAAACACAGCATCAATGGGACCAGACGGTGTCCCGGGCTGCGTCCTACATGAACTCCAAGAAGAGCTAAACCCAAACATAAAACTACTGTTCATTCTCAGCCTTATTACAGGATATGTGCCCAAAGAGTGGCGTACAGCAACAGTGGTCCCTCTCCATAAAGGTGGTGCCTCAACGGATCCTGGAAACTATCGCCCCATAAGCTTGACTAGCTTGGTCTGCAAAGCTATGGAAAGGATCATCATGGACCTCATAAATAAAGATATTGGGGACCTACAGACACTGGATCCTACCCAGTTCGGCTTTAAGGGCAGATCCTGCCTCTTAAACCTGAGTCACCAAAAGCCTTCGATACAATACCCCACTCTGGCATTATAGATAAGCTCACCAGCTTAAATATAAACCCCTGTGTCACTAGATGGATTGCAAACTGGCTCAAGGACAGAACCCACATGGTTAGAATTGCTGGAGCCATGTCAGACTCCAAACCAGTTACAAGTGGTGTCCCACAAGGCTCAGTCCTGGGACCTCTCTTGTTCGGTATATATTTCTCGGAGGTACAGGCCAACACGGAAGGACTGTGGCTGACCAAGTTCACAGATGACTGCAAACTGGGCGCCATAATCGACTCTCCAGCCGACACAAGCATCCTCCAAAAGGGCCTCATAGAAACAGACAACTGGTGCCAGAGCCATGGCCTCAAGCTAAATGCAAAAAGTGTATAGTCATCCCTTTTGGCAAAAACAAAGTGCCCTCAAATTACCACATAGGTGGTGCCCACCTAATCATGAAGGGATTCACATCTAGATCAGGGGAGGTCATCGTGCCTCTTTACTCATCCCTCATCAGGCCCATAATTGAGTACAATGCCCCTTTTGGGATGTACCTCACCAAGAGGATCAAAGGGCTCAAACAGATGCCATATGCTGCCCAGTTAAAGAAACTCCAGCTCTACTCAGTGGCATACCGCCTGTTCAGAGGAGATCTGTGCCTGACGTATAAAGCCATGTCCAACCCGGAATTAATGGACATGCTGCACCTCAGAAAATCCAAATCCCATCGAGCTACGCACTCGAGAGACTTGAACCTCCGCACTGAAATAAATAGGACATGCTGGAGGGACAGATTCATAACCCAGAGACTCCCTTCACTCTGGAATAAAATCCCAGTCCAGGTTAGGCAGAGTCCCTCATTGACTCTCTTAAAGAGGAATCTTGAGTGGATGGGAGATCGTAGGTTTACCCCGGGTATCACTTCTGTGTCACTGTTAGACAGAGGCACAGTATACTAACCTCGAAAAAGGGCATAGCAAAATAAATTTAAAATGGGTGGCGAAAGCCAAACACATTCTGGCTAGGCTTATAAATGCTCTAGGGCAGATAGCCTAGTATGAAACTATGAACCTATAAGGGAGCATTGCTTTTAAGCAACTGTTTTTGTCAAGAAGTCCAGAGAAGAAAAATGTTTAGCACAATGACATGGGCAATAGAAAGTAGAAAGAGTTGCTGCTAAACAGGGAACCTATAGCAAGAAAAATAATTGGAGATCCTGTAGAGGTATTTTCGAAATTTTAGGAAAATTTGAAGTAGAAGACTATGAAAATCAGGAAAAAGCCCAAATGGAAGTATTTATGGAAGACTTAGTTATGCCAAGCTTAGAGGTTGATGATGATGACCAATTAACAGTTAAGATAGGAGAGAGAGAAAAAATGGTAACGTATTGTCAATTAGTAGGAAAGTCTTCAGGAATAGATGGTATTCCTATGGAAGTTTGAAAGCTAGAGGGAAGAAAGTGATCTGGAAAGTCAAGGACTGGAAGTACCAACATCCTGGAAAAAAGCTGTCTTGGCTGTAATGCCTAAAGACAGTAAAGATCCATCAAACCCAGCTTTATATAGGTCCATTTCTATTTATACTATGGATAGTGTTTGTATTTACACTAGCTAAAAGAAAGGTGTAGATGTTGCCAAAATGGAACAGTGTGGTGCTCGTATGGAGAGGCAAACATTTGACATTAATAATAGAAGAGTGATCCAGAGGGAAGCTGAATGTAAGAAGACACCACTGCTGCTGTTGGGTCTTTATGCAGAGAAAGCATTCAACAGAGTAAACCAGGATTTTATGAGTAGGGCAATGGAAGCATTTGCATTCCATAGTAGTAGAATAATGTTAATTAGAAGGCTATATGAGGGATCAAAGGCAATAATTGTATTGGGAAGTTTCCTTTCTGATACTGTGTCTGAACAGAGGAACCAGGCAGGGATGTCATCTTTTCCCTTTGCCTGGTCCTAAGTATAACACAAATAACAAAGAAAATAAGGGACTCAGAAAAGGATGCAATTGGTATGGTAATCATGAAAAGTTGGCTTTATTTGCAGACAATGCTGTTTTATAACTGTTAAAACCAGAAAAGGAAATGTCAGTGTTGTGTAACATTGAGACAGGTTCAAGTCTTATCAGGATATAAAACCAAAGTTTACAAAAATAGCCAATGTCCGTGTGCACAAATGGATAACAATACCAGACATATGGTAATGTATTTCAGTATGGGTTAAAAAGGATTCTGTTATGACAGCTAAGGATATTTGGGAAGAGATCAATCAAAAGATGTTACAAAAACTGGAAACTGAAATCTTGTGGTTATGGATAGCAAGATACAAGCAGTAGAAATGTTTTTAGCCCCTTTAGTTTTATGTACAGGTCAAGCGCACAGTAATAATGAGTTGAAGGCTTTAATCTGGTAGGGGAGGGAGGGCAGTGCTCAAGTGGGATAAATTTGAACCTTCCCAAAGAACAAGGTGGTTCAGGATTATATGATTAGAAGGGATATTTTAGAGCTGCAGTTAAGGCTCATATACATAACACAAGCAGAAAGGTACAATTCAGAGTGGAAAGGAGTGATGATGAAGCAGATGGGAAATTCAAGAAAAAAGGAGAGAGTTGGATTTTGGCTGCAGATCCATAAAGAAAATAACAGAAATACAGAATATTATGTACATAAAGTAACAGACCTAAGCCAATATGAGAATAGAGAAATGAAAGACTGCCATTAGGGATAGAAATACAGCAAGAAAGTCCCAAAAGTATGAAAATATGGCAAAAGGGCCAGTAAAAAATATAAAAGTCAACAGTTTGCACTTTATTAACAAAACTGTCTCCAGTCTCTAGTGCTTCGGCATGAAATGCCAATAGGGATGACTGCATTTAGGGCTACAGAAGATAGAGATAAGCGGGGACTGGAATTTACTGGAGAAAACTTGACAAAGGAACCAAGGTTTGGGGAGTAAATGGAGAGGGAAATGTAATGAGTGAAAAAAGGCCAAGAAGGCATTAAAACTACAGGCAAGAGACTGCCTTTA